>NC_079502.1:19259175-19570768 GCF_030052815.1 Hevea brasiliensis | reverse complement strand
TGAATTAAAAAATTTTTCACCTATGGTCACATGCATCATGCAAGATTCATTTTTATCTATTTGATTTCAATGATAAGAAGCATATTAAAACTCTTTTAATATGTTTTGGATCTAGATTTGCCATTTAAGATTTTAGAATTAATCAGATTAATTTATTAAAACCCTAGATTAGATTAAGAACAAATGCACTAACCTTTCGATGCACTACAGTGTGTTTGACAAATTTGGGATGCGCCTTAGGACACCAGATATTGTCCCTCTAGCTTGTCCACACCAAGATCACCTATGGCAGCCCTTGGACAGCTTCTAAAGCTTTTTCTATGAATTAAAAAATCAAGTTTTGCCCTTTGAGAGATTACAGATGTAAACAGGACACTAGAAACAATTTCTAGTATTTTTAATTCAAGAGATTGCTGTCTAATCTCTTTGAAATGATGAGAGATGAAGAAGAAGAGAAGGGGGAGGCTTCTTGGGTGGGGGCACCAAAGAAAGTAGTAGCCTTGTTCATATTTTCTTTCACAATAACACATTATATAGCTAGGTCACCACTTAAAACCCTTGCCACATGTCACCTTTTAATTAGCTTTAGGTTTCATTGACCCAATCACATTGTGCCAAGTTTCAAACCTATATTTAATCTTGACTTTGATAATCTTACATGATAAAAAGACATTTGGCAAGTTTATGTATAGTGCCATGTGTCACCATCATATGGTGCCACATGTCACCTTGTGAAATGACCAAAATACCCTTGTGCCTTAATTTTGAGTTCTCAACCCAAAATAATTATTTCTCTTCTTTTAATCAATTTATATTAAATATAAATTAATTAATTAATCTTTATTAATTAATTTCTCATTAATTAAATTCATATTTAAATACTTTAAATATAAATTTAACTTATACTATACATCCAATAACCTAGATTTGGGTTCAAGCCATGCTAGGGATTTTACAATCTAATTGCAAACTAAACCTATTTAATTAATCAATTAAACTCTTTAATAATTAATTAAATCATATTTAATTTGGTGATTACTTGTGTATGTGTGTGACTTACTAGGCTCATCACTAATTGGCAGTGAGACATGATATCAACTCTTAATATCGTTAGAACTCTTTCTTACCATAAATGATTTCTCTAAATCATTTTTTGCTCCTCATAGACCATGGTTAACACCTAGCATAGTATGCCATGACCACCCAATTAGTAATAAGGTTTACCTTAAATGAACCTATAATCATATGTTACCATGCACTAGAATCTCTCTGTTACAAAATCTCAATTCGAGCTGGAGTCATGGTTTATGTCAAACCTCATTTTCTATGAATATTATGTTCTCTTTTAATTCCAGTTCTTGATTAAAAAGATTTTTCTCATCAGAAACTCTTTTCTAATTAAATCTATCTATCCTGGCCAGGAACTTGAAACATCAAGAATAATTAAATGAACATAAGATTTTATCCCTATTTACTTAGAGGAACATGTTCTATCTTAATCAACACCTACCTCCATATATAACTAGTAGGAGCCAACACATGCCCATATACCCATACACAATACAAGTATGAAAGTAGTATCAAACTTAAACCACCTATACACAAGATAATTATGTTATCTCAAGTCTAAAGATTATATACACTGATATGATTTATGACAATGCATTAACAAGAGTAAACTCCATGTGTTTGTCATAAATGTCACTGGTTCGACCTACTTATCATGTATAAGTGCCTATCATGTTTGTTATATAGCATGAGACTCACCATTCCATCTTATTTACATCTCATATAAATAACTTTGAAACAAACATGATTACAATCTTTCTGGATAAGTCATGTCCTTATTGTGAAGTATCCTCGATTGTAAACCTATTTATGATACTTTGTGCTAGAAATACTATCACTCATATTCTTAACATCTTAAGAATAGAATTTCTAACAAAATATCAATGAAACTTTTCTATTACACATAAATATATTATGTAAACGGAAAAGAAAATGCCTTTTATTAATAAAACATATACAAGATACATACTAAATGATATGCTCTAGAGCATACTACTAACAATCTCCCACTAGCACTAGAGCCATTCATTACAATATCTTAGATCCATCTTCTCAAGATGTCAGTCTAACTGTGCTTTTGATAAAGGCTTAGTGAATGGATCAGCTGAATTTTCAGCTGATGCTATTTTCTGCATGGCTACATCGCCTTGCCCAACTATTTCTCTGATAATATAGTAGTGCCTTTCTATGTGTTTGGATTTCTAGTGAGACCAGGGTTTCTTATATCCAAATAGCTTCTTTTACAGCATCTGATGCAGCATTATACTCAGCCTTAGTAGTGGAATCTGTAGTCGGGCTCTGTTTGGAACTCTTCCAACTGACTACACCTCCATTACAAATGAACACATATCCAGAGGTAGACTTTCTATCATCGATATCTGATCGAAAATCAGAATCAGTATAACCATCTAATTGCAAGTCACCACCTCCATATATCAAGAATAAATCCTTAGTTCTTCTCAAGTACTTAAGGATATTCTTGATAGCTATCCAGTGTTCCAAACCCGGATTGGATTGATACCTGCTAGTCAAACTAACAGTATATGCGATATTCGACCTAGTACACAACATTGCATACATTAAACTTCCAATAGCCGAAGCATATGGAATCCTGGCCATTTTATCTCTTTCTTTTGGTGTCTTTGGAGACCTCTCTTTAGAAAGGTGGATACCATGTCTCACTAGTAACAATCCTCTCTTGGAATTAAGCATGTTAAACCTCTTTAACACCTTTTCCAAGTATAGACTTTGGGACAAACTAATTATTCTTTTTGCTCTATCTCTATGGATGCGAATCCTAAGAATATAGGTTACCTCCCCTAAGTTTTTCATGGAGAATGTATTTAACAACCATACCTTTACAGTTGTCAACATACCTGTGTCATTACCCATCAACAAAATGTCACCCACATATAAGACAAGAAAAGTGACAGCACTATCACTAACCTTCTTATATACACATGGCTCATCCTCATTTTTGATAAAACCAAACGACTTAATGGCTTCATTAAAAAAGATGTTCCAACTCCTTGAAGCTTGTTTTAACCCATAAACGAATCACTTTAGCTTGCGCACTTTGGAACCATCTTGTTATTCAAAACCCCTAGTTCCATGAAAATATTTTCTTCAATGTATCCATTGAGAAAAGCTATTTTGACATCCATCTGCCAAATCTCATAATCATAGCATGCAGCTATTGCTAATAGAATCCTAATTGATTTAAGCATGACAACAGGCAAGAAAGTCTCCTCATAGTCGATTCCTTGCCTTTGGCGAAACTCTTTTGCTACTAGCCTTGCCTTATAGGTCTCTACCTTTTCATCAGAACTAATTTTCTTCTTGAAAACCCATTTGTTCCCTATGGGTACAATATCTTCAGGTGGGTCAATAAGATCCCAAACTTAATTCTTATACATGGAATCAATCTCGGATTTCATAGCATTAATCCATTTTGAAGAGTCTATATCTGATATAGCTTCTTCATAGGTAAGTGGATCATCTCCATGATCAACTTCTTTATGAGTAGACAACTCTTGTTCTTTTTCATGAAGGAAACCATATCTCACTGGTGGGTGAGATACCCTGGTTGTTCTACGAGGAACAACTATAGATGTTTCATCAATAGGTGTAGGTTGACTAGATGGATCTATATCCATCTGATCTGTTGGTTGGTCAGAATTCTCCAATTCTAACTCTATTTGCCTTCCTTTGCCTCGTTCTTGAACAAACTATTGTTCAAGAAATGTGGCATCTCTACTTATCACAACCTTTTGTGATGTAGGGAAATAAAAATAGTATCCAAAACTATCTTTTGGATATCCAACAAATCGACCCTTTTTCTGATCTGATTTCCAATTTATCAGTGTTTAACTTTTTGATATAAGCTGGATAACCCTAAATCTTAACATGCTCAAGACTTAGTTTTCTTCCATGTCATATCTCATAAGGTGTGGAAGAAACTGATTTTGATGGAATCCTATTTAGAATATACAAAGCTGATTCTAATGCAAATCCCCAAAAGGAGATTAGCATATCAGCATAGCTCATCATACTACATACCATATCCAATAGGGTACGATTTCTCCTTTCAGATACACCATTCAGCTGTGGTGTTCCTGGAGGAGTCAGCTGGGAAACAATGCCATGCTCTCTCAAGTATTCATCAAATTCAGTACTTAGGTATTCTCCTCCAAGACCTGATCGAAGAGCTTTAATAATTTTTTCTGTTTGATTTTCTACTTCAGATTTAAATTCTTTGAACTTTTCAAAGGATTTATGTTTGTATTTCATCAAATACAAATACCCAAACTTTGATTTATTATCAGTAAAGGTAATAAAATAATGAAAACCGCCTCTAGTCATTTCTTTAAATGGACCACATATATCACTATGTATTAGCTCCAAAATATTTTCAGCTCTTAGCCCTTGTCCCACAAAGGGTGATCTAGTCATTTTGCCTTGAAGGCAAGATTCACAAGTTGGAGTAGGCTCAGAACCCAATGAAGATAAAATCCCCATTTTCTCTAGTTTTGTAATCCTATCATCTGCAACATGACCTAACCTTAAGTGCCAAATATATTTTGAACCTGGGTTGATTTTCACCATGGCATTGCATTCTTTTAGATTGCTTACATTAGATTTGTATTTAACTTTATTATCTAAATAATAAAGTCCGTCATGCATATAACTCAAATCAACATATTTATTTCGAAAATAAATATTACAAACATCATTTATGAACTGAAATTCATAATCACCTATAGTCAAACTAGATATAGAAATGATGTTCTCAAAAGTATCAGGTGCATGCAAAACCTTATTTAAATACAAAACATGTCCACACTGTTAGTAGTATGCCCTAGAGCATATCATTTAGTGTGTATCTTATACATGTTTTATTAATAAAAGGCATTTTCACTTTTCCGTTTACATAATATATTTATGTGTAATAGAAAAGGTCCATTGATATTTTGTTAGAAATATTATTCTTAAGTTGTTAAGAATATGAGTGACAGTATTTCTAGTACAAAGTATCATAAATAGGTTCACAATCGAGGATACTTCACAATAAGGACATGACTTATCCAGAAAGATTGTATTCATGTTTGTTCCCAAGTTATTTATATGAGATATAAATAAGATGGAATGGTGAGTCTCATGCCATATAACAAATATGATAGGCACTTATACATGATAAGTAGGTCGAACCAGTGACACTTATGACAAGCACATGGAGTTTACTCTTGTCAATGTATTGTTATAAATCATATCAGTGCATATAATCTTTAGACCTGAGATAACATAGTTATCTTGTATATAGGTAGTTTGAGTTTGATACTGCTTTCATACTTGTACTGTGTATGGACATGTGTTGGCTCCTACTAGTTATATATGGAGGTAGGTGTTGATCAAGATGGAATCTGTTCCTCTAAGTAAATAAGGATAAAATCCTATGTTCATTTAATTATTCTTGATGTTTAAAGTTCCTGGCCAGGACAGATAGATTTAATCAGAAAAGAGTTTCTGATGAGAAAATCTTTTTAATCAAGAACTGGAATTAAAAGAGAACATAATATTCATAGCAAATGGGGTTTGACATAAACCATGACTCCAGCTTGAGTTAGAATTTTGTAACAGAGAGATTATAGTGCATGGTAACATATGATTATAGGTTCATTTAAGGTAAACCTTATTATTGATTGGGTGGCCATGGCATGCTATGCTAGGTGTTAACCGTGGTTTATGAGGTGCATAAAATGATTTAGAGAAATCATTTATGGTAAGAAAGAGTTCTGATGATATTAAGAGTTGATATCATATCTCATTACCAATTAGTGATGAGCCTAGTAAGTCACACACATACACAAGTAATCACCAAATTAAATATGATTTAATTAATTAATTAAAGAGTTTAATTGATTAATTAAATAGGTTTGGTTTGCAATTAGATTACAAAGTCCCTAGTATGACTTGAAACCAAATCTAGATTATTGGATGTATAGTATAAGTTAAATTTATATTTAAAGTGTTTAAATATGAATTTAATTAATGAGAAATTAATTAATAAAGATTAATTAATTGATTTATATTTGATATAAATTGATTAGAAGAAGAGAAATAATTATTTTGGATTAAGAACTCAAAATTAAGACACATGGGCATTTTGGTCATTTCAGAGGGTGACATGTGGCACCATGTGATGGTGACACATGGCACTACACATAAGCTTGCCAAATGTCTTTTAATCATGTAAGATGATTAAAATTAGATTAAATATAGGTTTGACACTTGGCACAATGTGATTGGGTCAATTAAACCTTAAAACCAATTAGATGGTGACATGTGGCAAGGGTTTTATGTGTTGACCTAGCTATATAAGTGTTGTTATGAAAAGAAAACAATACAACCAGTAGCTGATATCTTTGGTGCCGCCACCCAAGAAGCTCTCCCTTCTCTTCTTCTTCATCTCTCATGTATTCCAAGAGATTAGCAAACAATCTCTTGAATTAAAAATACTAGAAATCGTTTCTAGTGTCCTATTTACATCTGTAATCTCTTAAAAGGAAAAACTTGATTTTCTAATTAATAGAAAAAGCTTTAGAAGCTATTCAAGGGCTGCCATAGGTGAACTTGGTGTGAACAAGCTAGAGGAACAACATCTGGTGTCCTAAAGACGCATCCCAAAGGCACAAATACGCTGCAGTGCATCAAGAGGTTAGTGTATTTATTCTTAATCTAATCTAGGGTTTTAAAAATTAATCTGATTAATTCTAAAATCTTGAATGGAAAATACATATTCCAAAAAAATATGAAAAGAGTTTTGATATGTTGTTTATCATTGAAATCAAATAGATAAAAATAAATCTTACATGATGCATGTGACCCTAGGTGAAAAATTTTTGAATTTAATGGTAAAAACTTATGTTTTTCATGCTTTCGCTCCTTCACACACATGTATAAAGATTTAGATCATATGGCTAAGGCTTCAACAGTTGAGCCATTGCCAATCCAGAGTCTAATATCTCGTTACTACAAGCTTCTATTATTGGCTATACTCTGGGTAGTTCCTATTCCAGTGCCCATCATTCTGGCAGTGGAAATACTTTCCTTTGCCTTTGTCAGCTTTGGTCTTCCCTTTCTGTTTAGCTATTTTCTTGGAAGGACCAGGAATATGAGGTTTCTTTTTTCTTATTGCCCTTCTTCTTATTGGACTTTCCAGCAGAAGAAGATGCAATCAAAGCTACCTCTTTTCCTTTATTACCCGACATATTCTTTTGGGCAATAACCAGCATATTGAGTAAACCAGCTAAGGTGCATTCCTGTTTAGTCATATGAAAATTTGTTACAAAATTCCCAAAAGACTCAGGAAGGGATTGAAGAATCAAATTCATCTGCAGTTGGAAATCCATGCTAAAGTCAAGATGTTCCAGCTGCTCAATCAGTCGAATCATCTTGTGGACATGATTCCCAACATTCTATCCCTTAGACATCCTCATGCGAAATAGCTGTATAGATATCTCATACCTAGCATTCCTGTTGTGCTCACCATGCAACTCTTGTAGGTGAAGGAGGATCTCACTCGCACTCTGCATGTTCTCATGCTGCTTCTATAACTCATTACTCATGGAAGTAAGCATGTAACACTTAGCTCTCATATCATGCTCCTTTTCACTTATCCAAAGTTTCATGTTCCTAGAGGTAAGGGACCCGGAACATTTGAGTCTAGAACATATCCTATATGTTCAAGGTACAGGACAAGTTTCAAATTTCTTAGCCAATCAGATAAATTTGGTCCTGTCAACCTATTGCGATCAAGTATGCTTGCAAGGATATTGGATGGTGGTGGTTGTTCTGTGCTCATTATTATCAGAAAATTAACTGCAGAAAATAGCCAGATTAATTAGTAAATGTATCATGTATTTAACCAAAATGATTATAGTCTTTTAATCAAATTGGTCCTCCCACTAACTTAGCAAATTCTACACTTCCAAAGTAGAAAACGAAAATCCTAGTTGGATAGATTTCTAGTGGGTGATTGAATTCTTATAATTCTATTGATCATCCTCTGGTACATCCATTATTGGAATTACAATAAACTATGAGTGAGCAACTCCTTACCCATCACATCTCATGTGAGATTCAATCCTTTACCTAGCCCTTAATGCTCAAAATCTCAAGTACATCCATTATTGACTTATCTTGCATTAGTTAAATTGATCCCATTGAGCCAGTAATTATGCAAATAATTTTAATGTCCTCAGGTACATCCAATATTGGCCACCAAACCATTTACATATTTGCAACATCTCATGCTTAACAATTATTCTTAAGAAAATCTCTTAAATTAATTGCATTATTTGTAAGTTTTTAAAATTTCTTAAAATAATTGCCTCAATGGAGGGCCCATGTTATAATTACTTTAATTATAGCATATCCAACTTAATCATTTGTTTGGAAGATTTTGTGCTCATCCTAATTACTATTAAGGTCTCACTTTGCACATTATCCAATTAGCATGCATATATCATATACTTGCATACATTCCCATACATCTCATGCATTCATAGATAATAAATAAATATGGTATGATCATGGACTTTTCTAAGGGATTCAATTCTGAACCACCAAGAATTGAATCAGGGCATTCCTAGGTGCATTTCATTCATTCATTTTACAAGAGTTGCTGAAGGAGTACATAATCAACACTTGATCTTGAATTCCTCCCACTAGTCCCACCAATGCTCTTGACCTCCTTCATCTTCTTACAATCCAATTACATAGTAATCCTTGGCATACCAAGGCGAATTAACAAGAACTAAATAAATGAAATAAAAACCCAAAATTATTACAATCTTAATAATATATGCCCAATTATAAATTAAAATAAATCAATTAATTTACAACCCAAAGAAACATAAAAGAAATAAATCCAATCACATTGGTCTTTTATAGTCTATGATCATCCATCATGCATATCACTATTTAACAATTAAATAAAACATATATACTTAAATTAAATTGAATATCTCATATTCAACTTAAAAATCCATATTTGAATATGATTCAAACAAATTTAAAAATTTAGATTTGAATCACATTCAAACAAGTTTAAAAATTCAGATTTGAATCACATTCAAATAACTTTTAAAAATTTAGATTTGAATCATATTCAAACAATTTTAAAAATTCATATTAGAATCACATTCAAACAACTTTTAAAATTCAGATTTGAATCAAAATTTAATTGTGTGATTAAAACTCTAATTAAACAATTTATTTAGACATAGGATAAGCTTTTAGATCATACAACAATTGTAAATTAAAAAGCAAAACCTTGCGCACACCATTGGAAACCACAAAGTGTGCGCACCAATGGTGTTGGTCACCAAGCCGCCACCTTTCTTTGCAACCAGCAATGGATCTATCATCTTATGATCATACCATACAATTAAATCATATAATCAACAATCTAAATGGCAAATATAGTGGCTTTGATACCAATTGAAGGATCGGAAGCATGAAAAACACAAGTTTATATCATTGAATTCAAAAATTTTTCACCTATGGTCACATGCATCATACAAGATTCATTTTTATCTATTTGATTTCAATGATAAACAGCATATTAAAACTCTTTAATTATGTTTTGGATCTAGATTTGCCATTTAAAATTTTAGAATTAATCAGATTAATTCATTAGAACCCTAGATTAGATTAAGAACAAGTGCACTAACCTTTTGATGCACTGCAGTGTATTTGACACCTTTGGGATGCGCTTTAGGACACCAGATGTTGTCCCTCTAGCTTGTCCACACCGAGATCACCTATAGCAGCCCTTGAACAGCTTCTAAAGCTTTTTCTATGAATTAGAAAATCAATTTTTGCCTTTTGAGAGATTACAGATGTAAGCAGGACACTAGAAACAATTTCTAGTATTTTTAATTCAAGAGATTATTGTCTAATCTTTTTGAAATGATGAGAGATAAAGAAGAAGAGAAGAGGGAGGCTTCTTGGGTGGCAGCACCAAAGAAAGCAGCAGCCTTGTTCATATTTTCTTTCACAACAACACATTATATAGCTAGGTCACCACTTAAAACCCTTGCCACATGTCACCTTTCGATTAGCTCTAGGTTTAATTGACCCAATCACATTGTGCCAAGTGTCAAACCTATATTTAATCTTGACTTTGATTATCTTACATGATAAAAAGATATTTGGCAAGTTTATGTATAGTGCCATGTGTCACATCTCATGGTGCCACATGTAACCCTGTGAAATGACCAAAATACCCCTGTGTCTTAATTTTGAGTTCTCAACCCAAAATAATTATTTCTCTTCTTCTAATCAATTTATATTAAATATTAATTAATTAATTAATTAATCTTTATTAATTAATTTCTCATTAATTAAATTTATATTCAAACACTTTAAATATAAATTTAACTTATACTATACATCTAATAACCTAGATTTGGTTTCAAGCCATGCTAGGGACTTTGCAATCTAATTGCAAACTAAACCTATTTAATTAATCAATTAAACTTTTTAATTAATTAATTAAATCATATTTAATTTGGTGATTACTTGTGTATGTGCGTGACTTACTAGGCTCATCATTAATTGGCAATGAGACATGATATCAACTCTTAATATCATTAGAACTCTTTCTTACCATAAATGATTTCTCTAAATCATTTTATGCACCTCATAGACCATGGTTAACACATAGCATAGCATGCCATGACCACCCAATTAGTAATAAGGTTTACTTTAAATGAACCTATAATCATATGTTACCATGCGCTAGAATCTCTCTATTACAAAATCCGAATTTGAGCTGGAGTCATGGTTTATGTCAAACCCCATTTGCTATGAATATTATGTTCTCTTTTAATTCCAGTTCTTGATTAAAAAGATTTTTCTCATCAGAAACTCTTTTTTGATTAAATCTATCTGTCTTGGCCAGGAACTTGAAACATCAAGAATAATTAAATGAATATAGGATTTTATCCCTATTTACTTAGAGGAACAGATTCTATCTTGATAAACACCTACCTCCATATATAACTAGTAGGAACCAACAGATGCCCATATACCCATACACAGTACAAGTATGAAAGCAGTATCAAACTCAAACCACCTATATACAAGATAACTGTGCTATCTCAGGTCTAAAGATTATATGCACTGATATGATTTATGACAATGCATTGACAAGAGTAAACTCCATGTGCTTGTCATAAATATCACTGGTTCGACCTACTTATCATTTATAAGTTCCTATCATGTTTGTTATATGGAATGAGACTCACCATTCCATCTTATTTACATCTCATATAAATAACTTGGGAACAAACATGATTACAATCTTTCTGGATAAGTCATTTACTTATTGTGAAGTATCCTCGATTGTGAACCTATTTATGATACTTTGTGCTAGAAATACTGTCACTCATATTCTTAACATCTTAAGAATAGAATTTCTAATAAAATATCAATGGACCTTTTCTATTACACATAAATATATTATGTAAACGGAAAAGTAAAATGCCTTTTATTAATAAAACATGTACAAGATACATACTAAATGAGATGCTCTAGGGCATACTACTAACAGCTTATGCGACATATTTCCCATTTTTTAGAGCACTCCATAAGGTCCTATAAAAATCTTGTAGTAACTTGCCTCTTTTCGTGAACTTGATAACTCCTTTCATTAGTGATATCTTTAGAAGCACCATATCTCCATCTTGGAATTCCATCTCTCTCCTTTATAAATCAACATGCCTTTTTTGATGACTAGAAACTATCTGTAATCATTCCTTAATCAAAGGCATTGCTTAATTAGTGATTTCCACCAATTCAGGGCCAATAAAAACTTGTTCCCTTATTTCTTCTTAGCACACATCAGGGATTTTCTTTTCTTACTGTATAAAGCTTTAGAAGGTATCATACCTATACTAGCTTTGTGACGACCCTACTAAGGGCTGTTACCAATACTAGGGAATGGGTCAGCTTAAGGCTACTTGAACCCATAGTAAGCCTAAAATCTATAAAACATAAACTCATTCAATATGAACCCAAACCTAAGCAACTCGTAATTAATCACAATTTAGCATTTGCATTGGAGCATGAATCTTTTTCTTTTAAAGTGGTTTAGAATTTGAACCTTTTCATATCATTCATAAACATTAAAGTATAATTCTTACATACATTTATAAATAAACAATGATTGTGCTTAAAGATTTAGGTAAACATACATACATATCATAAACTTAGAGAATGCATATTATAATTTTTCTGAAACTAAGCACAGTATCTAATCATTTAGATCTTTACATGTCTAATTTATAACTTAACATACAAAAAGACTTGTTAAAACTCTACCTCCTATTAGCTCTTCTAAAAGACAACTCCAGCCTTGCAACTTTGCATCTAGGGTTAAGGGAAATGGTAAGCTTCAAAAAGCTTAGTGAGTAAACCAATCAGTACATTTATCATATTAATCATCTCATATGTATGCAATGCATCAGTTATAAGAGTTTTTCACATCATAAACAATTCAAATATAATGGACTTGTCACCAATGATTTCCCAAAAACTGAAGTGCCTGGTTTATGTAGATGCTCCTCAGGACTTCCTCTTTATTACATAACATATATAATATGCCCATCTCATAAAGAAGCTGCTCAAGTTTTCTTCTATCATAAATAGTGAGCTAGGGGCTTATTAGGCCTCTTATGATCTTACCACCTCATATCATGTATGATCATAACATATGACATATCGTATCCATAATATGGGGGAAATTAGGGGGTCATCTAACTCCATCGTGTATCAATAATAAATATATAATAATGCAATATGTTCGTGTTCTAGATACATACAACTTAATAAATCATGAAGTAATGCATGAGAATGGTTTTGAGCACAATTAAATAAATTACCATTTATTAGGGTTAGTATTACTCACCTCTTATAGCCTATCAATCATCAGATACGAATGGCCACTATCCCTTTTTAACCTTAGCCTTTTGAGTCTCTCAAGTCTGATCCTATAAAAGTTAGGCCCTAACAAATTATCCAAAACTCTAAAATTCTATACACATGTCAAATAACTTATTCTAGGTTTTTTTGGGTCATAAAAACAAGTTTTGGAGCCTTGGAGCATAAAAAGGGAAATAAGGCTAGCAGAACCAACTTCAGTTGTTAAAGTCCAAGCCTTATATGCTCTTTTTAGATAGTAGCACTGTCAAAGTAAAGAGCTTCAGCTGCTAAAGTTTTGAGCTTCTCTACTTTGGCTGTAAAATTTAGGAACTTCGGCTGTTAAAGTCTTGAACTTAAAAAAACTCCCGAGAAGAATCAACTGTTCCAGCTACTGAAACTATGGTTTTTGGAATCCGAACTTGAAAATTTCTAGAATTCCTAATTCAAATTCTACAGAATTCCACTTGCTAAAACTCACACAAACTGTATTTCTTTTGCTCCCAAAGCCTCATTTGAGCTAACCAATACATCTCAATCACATATAATAACTTAAAAACTTCAAGGATGTTATATGAATCCATCATCCATGAAGATTCAAAATTTCTCAAACTTTTTAATTAAAAAAAAAATAAAATTGAAGACACATCAATCCAACTAATACCACTTTAAAGCATCCCCAAAACTCTTTGCTAATGTTTATACACACCCTAATCTTGTTCAAAAACCCCACAATAAGACATGCATTGAAGGATTCACAAAACACCTAACGTGCAAAACTTCTTAAAACATTCAAAATGTTTATATCAAACTCTTTTCCTACATGCAATCCAAACTACTAGAACTCACTCAAGTAAGCATACTTAAAATCATTTTGATTATTTAAAAGGAAATGAAAAGGTGAGAAATACCTTTCTTCCTTGAAAATTGAAATTGGGGGAATTGGTAGAGAAGACTCTCAATTAGCTCTTGAATCTTGAGTTTCCCAAAGAAATTTAAGCATCCAAGCATAAAAATTTCCAAGAAAACTCATTTCCAAAACTTTTTCATGTAATAGTTACAAGGAGAGAGAAAATTGTTAACTTTCTTTGAATTTCGAATTAAAATGGGTTATTTATATCCTTGCTATTGAGGGGACTTTTGGCTGCTAGAGTTCATGCTATCCAAAAGGACATTTCAACAGTAAAAAAGGGACTTCAATAGTTAAAAGTCTAACTTTTGGCTACTGAAAGCACCAAAGTTCATTTTGACTGGAAACACTTCTTAAACTTTTACTCAGTTAAAACAAACAACACATATTCATATAGACTCTTTAGCACATTATTGCACATGTAAAGAACTTACCACTATTTCCTCTATCCATGAAACTCTAAGTTTCCCGAGAATTTCACATCAACAATCGAAATTTCAACATCAGAAAGTGGTGGGTGTTACAAGCTTGATAGTTATAATTATAAGAAAATTCAACCAATGGTATATATTTCTTCCAAGATCCCCCAAAGTGAACAAAAATACACATTCTTAGCACATTTTTTTGGTGTTTGTATCGCATGTTCTGGTTAACCATGTTAGTAGTATGCCCTATAGCATATCATTATTTGTATCTTGTAAATATTTGTTTATTAATAAAGGTAATTATTCTTTTCTGTTTACATAAATTATTTATGTGTAATGGAAAAGGTCCATTGATATTTTGTTAGAAATTCTATTCTTCAGTTGTTAAGAAAATGAGTGACAGAATTTTCTAGTATAAAGTATCATAAATGTGGTTCACAATTGAGGATACTTCACAAGGACATGACTTATCTGGAAAGATTGTTGTTCATGCTTGTCACCATAGATTAGTATGAGATACTAATAAGATGGAATGGCATGTCTCATGCCATATGACAAGCATGATGGGCACGGTAGGCTGAACTAGTGACGCTTATGATATGCACATGGAGTTTACTCTTGTCAATGCAATGTTATAAATATCATACTAGTGCATATAATCCCTTAACCTTAGATAACACAGTTATCTTGTATATAGGTGGTTTGAGTTTGATACTGCTTTCAAACTCATATTATGTATGGGTATATGGGCATGTGTTGGCTCCTACTAGTTATATACAGAAATAGGTGTTAGTCAAGATGGGATTCGTTACCCTACGTAAATAGGGATAAAATCCTATGTTCATTTAATTGTTCTTAATGATACAAGTTCCTAGTTAGGACAGATAGACTTAGTCAAAAAGGAGTTTTTGACTGGAAAGTCTTATTTATCAAGAGCTGAAATTAAAAGAGAACATAAATATTCAATGCAATTGGAGTTTGACATAAACCATGATTCCAGCTAGAATTGGAATTTTGAAAAGGAGAGATTCTAGTGCATAGCATGTATGATTAAGGGTTCATAAAATGGAGATATAATTCATAACCAATTGGGTAGTCATTACGCATAATGCCAGATGTCAATTATGTCTTATGAGGACTTGAATGAATCAATATTTCATTCTAAGTTTGGAAGGGTTCTAGTAATATTAAGGAGTTAATATTATCCTCATTGTCAATTAGTAATGAACCTAGTAAGTCACACACATAATAGCACATTGATCAAAGAAAAGTTGGTTCAGTTAGTTGATTAAAGAGTTTTATTGATTAATTGAATTAACAAATTTAGTTTGCAATAAGATTGCAAAGTCTCTAGCATGACTTGAAACTAAATTTATTTAAGGAAGTGAACAAGTTAGTATTTAAATACTTTAAATATAAACTTGGAAATTAACTAAAGGAAGAAGATAAAAAGTAGAGAGACTTGACTTGGTCAAATGTTAACCAAGTTGACTAAGTCATAGTTTGACACTTTGACTTAGTCAATGGAAGACTTGATTTAATTAATTAATGATGATTAATTAATTAATCTTAGCTTCATTAATGATGATAAATAAAGGATTACTTTCTTGATTAATGCCTAATGATAACACATGGACCAATAGGATTGGGACAAGAGTTTGGTTTAGCCAATCATAACTCAACTTGTGTTAAAAGACATTAATGAGAAATTAAGATATTTAAAGGAAGAAATAAGAAGAAGTTTAATTAATCTTCTTCCTCTTCATGTGCTAGCCAGGCCCTCCTCTTTTCCTCTCCATAGCTTCATCTTCGTCCTTGTAGAAAAACAAGAGTACAAGTTGTTGTACTCTTAATTAAACCCCTTGGAGAAATTGTTTCTCTTTCACTTCCACTTAAATTCACCTTGAAACACAACATACTCTTTCTCTCTTCTTTTTGGCTGCCAATTTCTTAAAGAATTTGGAAGGGTTCTTGGCTGTCAAAGGTGGCTTTGGTCAAGCGCTGGTGTGGACAAGCCAGAGGACTAGCATTTAAGAGTCTTCAATACCCAGATTAAGGTGGAATTGGTTGATTCTATGCCTAGAGGGAATGTGATCTCCATAACCCTAACTTAATGTAATTTGGGAAAAATGTTTCCTAATGGCAATTAGGCTATTCTTGCAATAGAAAAATGATTTAGTATAACTAAATAATGTGTTTTTCAATAGCTAAAAGTGATTGCATGATGCATGAAACCTTAGCTCAAGAAAAATTTCAAATTGCAAATATCCTACACCTCTTGATCAATTGATCATGCAATTAGTGAAACTCTCTTACAATTGATATCAAAGCCACCCTAATTTGCCATTGGGAACATCATACATGTCATAGGCAGCTTGGGAACATGTGAGTTTGCATAGGATGTGACTTGAAAACAAGTTGAATCAAGATGAATATTAAAGATGCATGCTGGGTACTGTTCAAATTTTGATTCGGCCAAAATTTGAATTTTTGCATACAATTTTATTTTTTAGATTTGGCTTGATTTATGGTCTTGGACATGCATATGATGATGTTTAAAACTAGTAGATAGCAAGAAAAATCACAAATTTTGAGTGAAGTACCTTCATGCCAAGGTAGAAGGTCCATGAGCAAGTGAAGTGATCAAGGTGCTTTCACCAAATTTTGTGAATTTCCTTGATGATTGAATTGTTCAATCATGGTCCCAAATTGCATATAACATGTGTATGAATGTGATTCATGAATGTTTAAGTTAATTTTGAATATGTGATATTTAGGATTAACAAATATATTTAAGTGTTGAATGTATAAAATTGGCATGATGGGTGATTATGGACCTTAAGAGACCATTGTGAATGTGTTTTGATTAATTTTATGGAATGTAATAATTATTTCAATTTTTACAAGGGCTGTATCATAACTTGTGATAGAATTATATGTTGTACATTCATTTATATAAGCTTGAATGCTCAATTTCATTGTAATCTCACCTTGGTATGCTAAGGATAAATATTGTAATTGGCTTGGTGGACTTATAAGGTGGAATAGAGCCTAGAAAATTAATCGAGATCAGTGCGAGCACAACACTTCAAGAGTTGAAGAGTTGGGATCGAGCCACAATTAGATGGATGCTCGTCTAGGATGCCCTGAATTCAATCTTTGTGGCTGGGATTGATTTCTCATAGAATAGTCCATGATCATGCCTTGTACATTTCCGTTGTATGAATGTATGTATGTAATATATATATATATATATATATATATATTCATGACGTGTATGTGATATACATGAAAATGGATAATGTGCAAAGTGAAACCAAATAGTAATTAGACAGCCCACTAAATCTTCCTATAGAATGATTAAGTTGGTAATGGTAAATTTTGAAAATTGCACCATGGTCCTCCACTGAGGCAATTACTTTGAGAAATTTTAAACACTTGCATTGTTGGCTATGGTTACATAGGAATGATGCATTTGTTTTAAGAGATTTTCTTGGAAGTAATTGTTAAGCATGAGATGTTGTAAGTATGTAAATACTTTGGTGGCCAAGAATAGATGTACCTGAGGTCATTAAGATTCAAATTTGCATGCTTGCTAACTTAGTGGGCTCAACTTAACTAATGCAAGAAAAACCAAGAATGGATGTACCTGAGGTTTTGAGCATTAGGGATCAAATAACTGATTGAGTCTCACATGAGATGTGCTGGGCAAAGTGTTGCTCATTTATAGATTGTTATGAGTCCAAAAATGGATATACCTGAGGATAATTAATAAGTCTATAAGAATTCAGTCACCCACTAGAAATTCAACCCAACTTGAATTTCTGTTTCCTACTTTGGAAGTATAGTATTCGTTAAATTAGTAGGAGAACTAATTTGATTAAAAGACCATAATTATTTTGGTAAATTACTTTTTACAATTACTAATCAATCTTGTTATTTTCTGCAGTTAATAATATGATAAAAATGAACACACAGCAACCACCACCATCCAACGTTCTAGCAGGCATATTCGACCATAATAGGTTGATTGAACCTAATTTTTCTGATTGGCTAAGAAACTTGAAACTTGTTCTGAATCTAGAATGTATTGGATATGTTTTAGATTCTAAAATTCCTGGTCATTTACCTCTAGGGCTTCATAAGAGGAATTTGACACATTGGATAGGTGTAAGGAGCATGATTTAAGAGTAAGGTGCTACATGCCAGCCTCAATGACTAATGAGTTGCAAAAATAGCATGAGAATATGCTAAGCACATATGAAATCCTTATTCACCTATAAGAGTTGTATGGTGAACATAGCAGGAATGCCAGATATAAGATATCAAGGCAGCTATTTCGAATGAGGATGTCAAAAGGACAAGATCATGTTCATAAGATAATCCGGCTTACAGAGCAGTTGGAAGGTCTTGATTTTACCATGGATTTCCAACTGCAGATGGTTCTGATCCTTCAGTTCCTACCAAAGTCTTTTGGAAATTTTATCACAAATTTCCATATGACCAAACAAGAGTGCACCTTGGCTGGTTTGCTTAACATACTTGTGATTGCTTAAAAGAACATACCGGGCAATAAAGGAAAGGAGATATCTTTGGTTGCATCTTTTTCTTCGACTGGAAAGTGAAAGAGTGGAAGCGTGATTATTAGGCATTAGAACCTTGAATTTCAAAAATTATTTCTAAGGTTACATGCACCATACAAAGTGTCTTATGAACCTAATCAATTTTCAATGCTCAATTGCATTTCAAAACATATTTTAGCATGCATTGAAATTTCATTTGCCATTAAAGATTATGAATTAACATTTAATTCAATCAAACCCTAACTAAAAGAGGGATTTTTAGGTACTAACCTCTTGATGCACAATTAATGCCCTCTTAGGATGTTCTTAAGACTCCAAATGTTGTCTCTCTAGTTTGTCGACCACAAGCATACACCAAAGTAGCAATGGTAGCCCCTAGATTGGCTTCTCAAGCCTTATCAACCAATTATAAGATGGGGTTTATGCTTTGTGAAGATTGTATGAATGTATTGGGTGTTAGAAACACTTTCTAGTAATTTAATTCAAGAGGAAATCTTAGTTTTTCTCTTGAATCAATTGAGAAATTGAAGAGGAGAGGAAGAGAGCATATTGCCATCCAACATAAGAGAGAAAAGAGAGGTGGGCTAATTTTTTCTTTATAACCTTTCTTTATATACTTATGTCAAACCCTAACTCCCTTGCCACATGTCACCACAAGATCCCATCTTCTTATTAGTTGATTTAATCCTATGAAGCCATGTGCCATATGTCATCATTTCATGGTGCCACATATCACCATGTGAAAAGACCAATTTGCCCTTACTCTTTAATTTTAGTTCTCAACCCAAAATTATAATTTCTCCTCTTTAAATCAATTTATATCAAATATAAATTAATTAATTAATTAATTAATCTCCATTAATTAATTTCTCATAATTAAATTCATATTTAATCAAATTAAATATAAATTTAATTTCTACTATACATCCAATAACCTAGATTTGGTTTCAAGTCATGCTAGGAACTTTGCAATCTTATTGCAAACCAAACCTCTTTAATTAATTAATTAAACTCTTTAATTAATCAATTAATTCACATTTTAAATGGTGATTAGCTTGTGTAGATGTGTGACTTACTAGGCTCATTACTTATTGGTAATGAGAAATGATATTAACTCTTAATATTATTAGAACTCTTTCTTACCGTAAATGATTTCTCTAAATCATTTCAGGCATCTCATAGACCATAGTTGATACCTAGAATAGTATATCATGGCCACCCAATCAATAATAAGGAATACCTTAAATGAACCTTTAATCATATGTTACCATGCACTAGAATCTCTCTGTTACAAAATCCCAATTCGAGCTGGAGTCATGGTTAATGTCAAACCCCATTTGCTATGAACATTATGTTCTCTTTTAATTTCAATTCTTGATTAATTAGATTTTCTTGTCAGAAACTCTTTTCTGACTAAATCTGTCTGTCCTGGCCAGGAACTTGAAACATCAAGAATAATTAAATGAACATAGGATTTTATCCCTATTTACTTAGGGTAATAGATTCCATCTTGATCAACACCTATCTCCATATATAACTAGTAGGAGCCAACACATGCCCATATACCCATACACAGTACAAGTATGAAAGCAGTATCAAACTCAAACCACCTATATATAAGATAACTGTGTTATCTCAGGTCTAAAGATTATATGCACTGATATGATATATGACAATGCATTGACAAGAGTAAACTCCATATGCTTGTCATAAGCGTTACTGGTTTGGCCTACTTATCATGTATAAGTGCCTATCATGTTTGTTATGTTGCATGAGATTCACCACTCCATCTTATTTATATCTCATATAAATACCTTGGGAACAAATATAATTACAATCTTTCTAGATAAGTCATATCCTTTGTGAAGTATCCTCAATTGTGAACCAATTTATGATACTTTGTGCTAGAAATACTGTCACTCATATTCTTAACAACTTAAGAATAGAATTTCTAACAAAATATCAATAGACCTTTTCTATTACACATAAATATATTATGTAAACGAAAAAGTGAAATTGCCTTTTGTTAATAAAATATGTACTAGATGCATACAAAATGATATGCTCTAGGGCATACTACTAACAGAAAGTCCAAGAAGAATAAAGGTAACAAGAAAAAGAAATCTCTTATTCTAGGTCCTTCCAAGAAAATAGCCAAGCAAAAGAAGAAAACCGAAGCTGGACAAGGTAAAGGAAAGTGTTTCCACTGCCAGAAGGACAGACACTGGAAGAGAAACTACCTGGACTATTTGTCATCTATAAAGGACATGAAAGATAAGCCTTCTGAAGGCATGTCTATTTCTTATTATTTAGATCCAGATGATACTTCTTGTTCATTTACAACTTGGGTTTTAGATACTGATACGAGCTCTCATATATGCTTTGATATGTAGGAACTAGCAAGCAGTAGCAGCTTACATACTCAAGATATTAGACTTTGCATTGGTAAAGGAGCAACAGTTGCAACCCTAGCCATAGGGTCTAAATCTTTGTATATGTATAGACATGTTTTGTATTTTGATCATGTATTATATGTACCTGATGCTTTAAAAAACATCATATTTGTATCTAGTTTGACTAGAAATTGACACAAATTTTAGTTTGTAAATGATGTTTGCAATATTTATTTTGGAAATAAGTTTATTGGCATGGGTTCTATGCATGATGGACTTTATTATTTGGATAATAATAATAAATACAAAACCACAGCAAGCAATCAAAATGAGTTTAATGCCATAATGAAAACCAACTCAAATCCAAGACATCTTTGGCATTTAAGATTAGGTCATGTTGTAGAAGATAGGATTGCAAAATTGGAGAAAATGGAGATTTTATCTTCATTGGGTTCAGACTCTTCTCCAATTTGTGAATCTTGCCTTCAAGGCAAGATGGCTATATCTCCCTTTATTGGATAAGGGTTAAGGGCTGAAAATATTTTGGAACTTATATATAGTGATGTATGCAGTCCATTTAAAGAAATGGCAAAAGGTGGTTATCATTATTTCATTAACTTTATTGATGATAAATCTAGGTATGGGTATTTGTATTTGATGAAATACAAATATGAATCCTTTAAAAAGTTTAAAGAATTGAAATCTGAAGTCGAAAATCAAAAAGGAAAAAGTATTAAAATTCTTCAATCGGATCGAGGAGGTGAATACTTAAGTAGTGAATTTGATGATCTTCTAAAAGAACATGGCATTATTTCTCAATTGACCCCTCTAGAAACACCATAATTAAATAGTGTATCCAAAAGGAGAAACCGTATCCTATTAGATATGGTACGCAGTATGATGAGCTGTGTAGATCTGCCAAACTCTTTTTGGGAATTTGTAATGGCCCGACCCACTAGTGATATTGTCCGCTCTGGGCCGAAGCCCTCACGGTTTTAAAACGCGTCACTAAGGGTTACGAACCGCCAACTTATAAACCCAGCATCTCTTCCGTGTTTTGCCTATGTGGGATTTGCCTAGGGTGTTACAATCCACCCCCTTTATGGGACTCAGCGTCCTCGTTGAGTTTTGCCCCACCATCGATCAAGGTTGCACGCGGAGCAGCTCTGATACCACAAATGTAATGGCCCGGCCCACTAGTGATATTGTCCGCTCTGGGCCAAAGCCCTCACAATTTTAAAATGCGTCACTAGGGGTTACGAACTGCCAACTTATAAACCTAGCATCTCTCCCGTGTTTTGACGATGTGGGATTTGCCTAGGGTGTTACAGAATTTGCGTTGGAAATAGCTTTGTATATTCTTAATAGAGTTCCATCTAAATCAGTCTCTTCCACTCCATATGAGATATGGCATGGGAGACAGCCAAGTCTGAAAATGTTAAGATTTGGAGTTATCTAGCTTTTATTAAAAAGTTAAAGACTGATAAGTTGGAAACTCAATCTGAAAAGGGACGATTTGTTAGATATCCAAAAGATAGCTTGGGATATTATTTCTATTTGTAAACATCACAAAGAGTTGTGATAAATAGAGATGTCATCTTTCTTGAAAAAGAGTTTATTCAAGAAGTTGGTAAAGATCAGCAAATAGAGTTGGAATTAGAAAATTCCGATTAACCAACATATCAAATGGATATAGATCCATCCACTCAACCTAAACCCAATGATGATTCATCCACATCTATTCCTCACAAATCAACACACATATCTCATGCACCAGAGAGATATGGATTTCTTCATAAGGATGAACAAGAGTTGTTTATTCATAAAGAAGCTGATCATGAAGATGATCCTCTAACCTATGAAGAGGCTTTTTCAGATAAAGATCCTTCTAAATGGATTCAAGCAATGAAATTCGAAATGGATTCCATGTATAAGAACTAAGTTTGTGATCTTGTTTACCCTCCTGAAGGTATTGTACCTATAAGAAATAAATGAGTCTTCAAGAAGAAAATTGGTTCTAATAGAAAGGTAGAAACCTATAAAGTAAGGCTAATTGCAAAAGGATTTCACCAAAGGCAAGGAATTGACTATGAGGAGATTTTCTCACTTTTTGCCATGCTTAAATCCATTAGGATTTTATTAGCTATAGCTGCATACCATGATTATGAAATTTGACAAATGGATGTTAAAACAACTTTTCTCAATGGATATATTGAGGAAAATATATTCATGGAACAACCTAGGGGTTTTGAATCCCAAGAAGATTCAAAAGTATATAAGCTAAAATGATCTATATATGGATTAAAACAAGCTTCAAGAAGTTGGAAAATCCACTTTAATTAAAACATCAAATCTTTTGGTTTTATAAAAAATGAGGATGAACCATGTGTTTACAAGAAGGTTAGTGGGAGCACTATCACTTTCCTTATCTTGTATGTGGATGATATATTATTAATAGGTAATGATTTCGGTATGCTTACTACTATAAAAGTCTGGTTATTAAATATATTCTCAATAAAAAACTTAGGAGAAGTGACCTATATTCTTAGCATTCGCATCTATAGAGATAGAGTGAAAAAAATGATTAGTCTATCCTAAAGTCTATATTTGGAAAAGGTGTTAAAAAGGTTTAACATACTTGATTCCAAAAGAGAATTGTTACCAATAAGACATGGTATCTATCTTTCTAAGAAAATGTCTCCTAAGACACCTGAAGAAAGAGAGAAAATGGCCAAGATTCCATATGTTTTAGTAATTAGGAGTCTAATGTATGTTATATTGTGTACTAGGCTGGATATTACTTATGCTGTTAGTTTGACTAGCAGGTTTCAATCCAATCTAGGTTTAAAACACTGGATAGCTATCAAGAACATCCTTAAGTACTTGAGAGGAACTAAGGATCTAGTCTTAATATATGGAGGAGGTGAACTTCAACTAGATGCTTTTATATATTCTGATTTTCAATCAGACAAAGACGATAACAAGTCTATTTCTAGTTTTATGTTCATTTGTAATGGAGGTGCAATTAGTTGAAAGAGTTCCAAACAAAGTACAATTGCCGACTCCACTATAGAGGCCGAGTATATTGTTACATCAGATGCTACAAAAGAAGATGTTTAGATAAAGAAGTTCATAACAGAACTTGGAGTAGTTCCATCCAATGTATCACTAATCCCTTTGTATTGTGATAACAATGGTGCTGTTATTCAAGTTAAGGAACCCAAGTCTCACCAAAAATAGAAACACATAGAAAGGCGCTACCATATTATCAGAGAAATAGTTGGGCGCGATGATGTAGCCATAAAGAAAATACCTTCAGTTGATAATCTAGCTGATCCATTCAAAAAGGCCATGCACAAAATTAGTTAGACCGGCATCTTGAGAAGATGGGTCTAAAATGTTATAATGAATGGCTCTAGTGCAAGTGAGAGATTATTAGTAGTATGCCCTAGAGCATATCATTGCTTGTATCTTGTAAATATTTGTTTATTAATAAAGGCAATTATTCTTTTCTGTTTACATAAATTATTTATGTGTAATGGAAAAGGTTTATTGATATTTTTTTAAAAATTCTATTCTTAAGTTGTTAAGAAAATGAGTAACAGAATTTTCCAGTACAAAGTATCATAAATGTGGTTCACAATCGAGGATAATTCACAAGGACATGACTTATCTGAAAAGATTATTATTCATGCTTGTCACCATAGATTAGTATGAGATATTAATAAGATGGAATGGTGAGTCTCATGCCATATGACAAGCATGATGGGCACTCATGTGATGGGTAGGCCAAACCAGTGACGCTTATGACATGCACATGGAGTTTACTCTTGTCAACAATGTCATAAATATCATACTAGTGCATATAATGCCTTGACCTGAGATAACATAGTTATCTTGTATATAGGTGGTTTGAGTTAGATATTGCTTTCATACTCGCACTATGCATTGGTATATGGGCATCTGTTGGCTCCTACTAGTTATATATGGAGATAGGTGTTAGTCAAGATGGGATCCGTTATCCTAAGTAAATAGAGATAAAATCCTATGTTCATTTAATTGTTCTTGATGATACAAGTTCCTGGTTAGGACAGATAGACTTAGCCAAAAAAGAGTTTCTGACTGGGATGTCTTATTTATCAAGAACTGAAATTAAAAGAGAACATAATATTTGATGCAATTGGAGTTTGACATAAACCATGATTTCAATTAGAATTAGGATTTTGCAGTAGAGAAATTCTAGTGCATAACACGTATGATTAAGGGTTCATAAAATGGATATATAATTCATAACTAATTGGATAGTCATTACACATTATGCTAGATGTCAATTACGACTTATGAGGACTTGAATGAATTGATATTTCATTCTAAGTGTGGAACGGTTCCAATAGTATTAAGGAGTTAATATTATCCTCATTGCCAATTAGTAATGAACCTAGTAAGTCACACACATAATAGCATATTGATCAATGCAAAGTTGGTTCGGTTAATTGATTAAAGAGTTTAATTGATTAATTGAATTAACAAATGTAGTTTGCAATAAGATTGCAAAGTCTCTAGCATGACTTGAAACTAAATTTATCTAAGGAAGTGAACAAGTTAATATTTAAATAGTTTAAATATAAACTTGAAAATTAACTAAAGGAATAAGATAAAAAATGGAGAGACTTGACTTGGTGAAATGTTGACCAAGTTGACTAAGTCAAAGTTTGATACTTTGACTTAGTCAATGGAAGACTTGATTTAATTAATTAGTGATGATTAATTAAGGATTAATTTCTTGATTAATGCTTAATGATAACACATGGACCAATAGGATTGGGACAAGAGTTTGGTTTAGCGAAACATAACTCAACTTGTGTTAAAAGTCAATAACTGAAATTGTGTACAATAACCTGGCTTATGCCATGATGAGGATACTTATCACTTGAGTTGTCTAGACATTATAATTAGGCTAAGGAAATAAATGAAAAGGGGTATGTGAAAAAGGTTATTCATGAAATGCTATGCATCTTGATTGTATTTGTTATTAATATGAACATTGCAAAAATTTATATAATTAAAAGCTATATCATGTCATGTTAAAATTGTGTGCGATTGCACATTGAACTAATGAAATAAAATTGTTAGAAACATATCTCATGAGATTATGCATGATTTGCTTACATACATGTTGCATGACATAATATCATTAAGTTATAGCAATACTAAGCAAGTTTGCTTAGCGGAGAGTTTTTTGAACTTTTCGTAGGTAATAAAAGAAAGAATAAAGAGCCAGCACGAGAGTGATGGTGAATGGGTGACGTTTTGCTCAAGACTTGAGAAGACACCATATTATTTTGTACACATTAGGAGATTACATTGTATTAGACAATTATGTTATGAAATGTAATCCTTTTATGTGTAACTATTTAAATTCTACAAACTACATGGATGTTGAAACAAGTATTATATTTTGTAAACGCTTTTATATGTATATATTGTAAATTTCCAAGTATGTAAATTTATCTTAATTGATGAGATGGTTGTATAAATCATGGTTATTGCGAGATGGATTGTGAATGAAATCACATAGGTTTCATATGTGTCTTGAAGTAATATGATAAATGTTGATAGGTATTTTAACAGGTTACTTAAAATTTTAAGGGAAACTTCGTTAGATTTCTGCCTTAAATTTAAAAATAAATTTCATTATTTGAGAAATTCTAAATAAATGGAAAACTTATAAATATTTTTTTCTTATGACTTAAATAGATTTGAAATTTTAAAATTTTCCATAGTTTTTCCCTAAAATGAAGCATAATTAGAAATAAGAAAAATCAAGATTTATAGGAGGGATTGTTAACCCTTGAGATATGCTGTTGGGTGTGTCTCAAGGGCATGTGCACACTATTCAGCGGCATATAAGGTTTGGGTGCTACAAGTTAACTATCTTTATGTGAATGAAATTATAAGGTCACATGGAGCTCTGATGTCTATTACTTTTTACAGAGGGCCATAGTTTACATCAAGGCTTTGGAGTAGTTTACAAAAGACTATAGCAATCACCTAGGAGTTTAGTATAGCTTTTCATTCAAAAACAAATGGTCTGTTGTACCAATTGCATGATCAATTGATCAAGAGGTGCAGGATATGTGCAATTTAAAATTTTTCTTGAGCTAGGGTTTCATGCTTTAAGCAATCACTTTTAGCTATTGAAAAACATATTATTTAGACATACTAAATCATGTTTCTATTGCAAGAATAGCCTAATTGCCATTAGGAAACAATTTTCCCAAATTACATTAAGTTAGGGTTATGGAGATCACATACCCTCTGAAGGAACGAAAGCGTGAAAAACACAAGTTTATACCATTGAATTCAAAAATTTTCACTTAGGGTCACATGCATCATGCAAGATTTATTTTTGTCTATTTGATTTCAATGATAAACAACATATTAAAACACTTTTAATATGTTTTTTGGATCTGTATTTGCCATTTAAGATTTTAAAATTAATCAGATTAATTTTAGAACCCTAGATTAATTCAAGAACGATTACACTAACCTCTTGATGCACTGCAGCGTGTCTGCGCCTTTGAGATTCATCTTCAGGACACCAGATGTTGTCCCTCTAGCTTGTCCACACCAAGAACACCTATGGCAGCCCTTGAACAGCTTCTAAAGCTTTTTCTATTAATTAGAAATTCAAGTTCTGCCTTTTAAGAGATTAGAGATGTAAACAGGACACTAGAAACAATTTCTAGTGTTTTTAATTCAAGAGATTGATGGCTAATCTCTTTGAATTGATGAGAGATGAAGAAGAATAGATGAAAAGCCTCAAAGTGGCGTGACAAAGGAGAGGAGTGGCTGCTGGTTGTTTTTCTTTTTCATAACAACACTTATATAGCTAGGTTAACACATTAAACCCTTGCCATATGTCACCCTTTGATTAGCTCTAGGTTTAAGTGACCCAATCACATTGTGCCAAGTGTCAAACCTATATTTAATCTTGATTTTAATCATCTTACATGATTAAAAAACATTTGGCAAGCTTATGTGTAATCCCATATGTCACCATCTCATGATGCCACGTGTCACACCGTGAAATGACCAAAATGCCCCTGTGTCTTAATTTTGAGTTCTTAACCCAAAATAATTATTTTTCTTCTTCTAATCAATTTATATCAAGTATAAATTAATTAATTAATTAATCTCTATTAATTAATTTCTCATTAATTAAATTCATATTTAAACACTTTAAATATAAATTTAACTTATACTATACATCCAATAATCTAGATTTGGTTTCAAGTCATGCTAGGGACTTTGCAATTTAATTGCAAACCAAACCTATTTAATTAATCAATTAAACTCTTTAATTAATTAATTAAATCATATTTAAATAGGTGATAACTTGTGTATGTGTATGACTTACTAGGCTCATCACTAATTGGCAATGAGACATGATATCAACTCTTAATATCATCAGAACTCTTTCTTACCATAAATGATTTCTCTAAATCATTTTATGAATCTCATAGACCATGGTTAACACCTAGCATAGCATGCCATGGCCACCCAATTAGTAATAAGGTTTACCTTAAATGAACCTATAATCATATGTTACCATGCACTAGAATCTCTCTGTTACAAAATCCTAACTCAAGCTGGAGTCATGGTTTATGTCAAACTCCATTTGCTATGAATATTATGTTCTCTTTTAATTCTAGTTCTTGATTAAAAAGATTTTCTCATCAGAAACTATTTTCTGAATAAATCTATCTGTCTTGGCCAGGAACTTGAAACATCAAGAACAATTAAATTAACATAGGATTTTATCTCTATTTACTTAGAGGAACAGATTCCATCTTGATCAACACCTACCTCCATATATAACTAGTAGGAACCACCAGATGCCCATATACCCATACTCAGTACAAGTATGAAAGCAGTATCAAACTCAAACTACCTATATACAAGATAAGCTGTATATCTCAGTCTAAAGATTATATGCACTGATATGATTTATGACAAAACATTGACAAGAGTAAACTCCATGTGCTTGTCATAAGTGTCACTGGTTCGGCCTACTTATCATTTATAAGTGCCTATCATGTTTGTCATATGGCATGAGACTCACCATTCCATCTTATTTATATCTTATATAAATAACTTGGGAACAAACATGAATACAATCTTTCTGGATAAGTCATGTCCTTATTATGAAGTATCCTCGATTGTGAACCTATTTATGATACTTTGTGCTAGAAATATTATCACTCATATTCTTAACAACTTAAGAATAATATTTCTAATAAAATATCAATGGACCTTTTCTATTACACATAAATATATTATGTAAACGGAAAAGTGGAAATGCCTTTTATTAATAAAAATATGTACAAGATACATACTAAATGATGTTCTCTAGGGCATACTACTAACAATCTCCCACTAGCACTAGAGCCATTCATTACAATATCTTAGACCTATCTTCTCAAGATGTTGGTCTAACTGAGTCTGTGACATAGGCTTAGTGAATGGATCAGCTAGATTTTCAGCTGATGCTATTTTCTGCATGGCTACATCGCCTCGCCCAACTATTTCTCTGATAATGTGGCAGCGCCTTTCTATGTGTTTGGATTTCTGGTGAGACCTTGGTTCTTTAGCCTGTATGACTGCTCCATTATTGTCACAGTGTAGTGGAACTGCTGACTCAATGGAAGGAACTACTGTAAGTTCTGTCACGAACTTCTTTATCCAAGCGACTTCCTTTGCGACATCGATGCGAGAATATACTCAGCCTCTGTAGTGGAATCTGCAGTCGTGCTCTATTTGGAACTCTTCCAACTGACAGCACCCCCATTACAAATGAACACGTATCCAGAGGTAGACTTTCTATCATCGATATCTGATTGGAAATCAGAATCAATATAACCATCCAATTGCAAGTTTCCACCTCCATAAATCAAGAATAAATCCTTAGTTCTTCTCAAGTACTTAAGGATATTCTTGATGACTATCGATGTTCCAAACCTGGATTGGATTGATACCTGCTAGTCAAACTAATAGCATATGCGATATCCGGCCTAGTACACAACATTGCATACATTAAACTTCCAATAGCCGAAGCATATGGAATCCTGGCCATCTTATCTCTTTCTTCAGGTGTCTTTGGAGACATCTCTTTAGAAAGGTGGATACCATGTCTCACTGGTAACAATCCTCTCTTGGAATCAAGCATGTTAAACCTCTTTAACACCTTTTCCAAGTATAAACTTTGGGATAAACCAATTATTCTTTTCGCTTTATCTCTATAGATGCGAATCCTAAGAATATAGGTTGCCTCCCCTAAGTCTTTCATGGAGAATGTATTTGACAACCATACCTTTATAGTTGTCAACATACATGTGTCATTACCCATCAACAGTATGTCATCCACATATAAGATAAGGAAAGTGATAGCACTGTCACTAATCTTCTTATATACACATGGCTCATCCTCATTTTTGATAAAACCAAAGGATTTAATGGCTTGATCAAAACGGATGTTCCAACTCCTCGAAGCTTGTTTCAACCCACAAATGGATCGCTTTAGCTTGCATACCTTGGAACCATCTTGGGATTCAAAACCCCTAAGTTGTTCCATGAAAATGTTTTCTTCAATGTATCCATTGAGAAAAGCTGTTTTGACATCCATCTGCCAAATCTCATAATCATAGTATGCAGCTATTACTAATAAAATCCTAATTGATTTAAGCATGGCAACAGGCGAAAAAGTCTCCTCATAGTCGATTCCTTGCCTTTGGCGAAACCCTTTCGCTACTAGCCTTGCCTTATAGGTCTCTACCTTTCCATCAGAACCAATTTTCTTCTTGAAAACCCATTTGTTCCCTATAGGTACAATACCTTCAGGTGGGTTAATAAGATCCCAAACTTGATTCTTATACATGGAATCAATTTCGGATTTCATAGCATCAATCCATTTTTGAAGAGTCTATATCTGATATAGCTTCTTCATAGGTAAGCGGATCATCTCCATGATTTACTTCTTCATGAGTAGACAACTCTTGTTCTTCTTCATGAAGAAAACCATATATCACTGGTGGGTGAGATACCCTGGTTGTTCTACGAGGAATAGCTGTAGATGTTTCATCAACGGGTATAGGTTGACTAGATGGATCTATATTCATCTAATCTGTTAGTTGGTCAGAATTCTCCAATTCTAACTCTATTTGCCTTCTTTTGCCTCCTTCTTGAACAAACTATTGTTCAAGAAATGTGGCATCTCTACTTATCACAACCTTTTGTGAAGTAGGCAAATAAAAATAATATCCAAAACTATCTTTTGGATATCTAACAAATCGACCTTTTTCTGATCTGGTCTCCAATTTATCAGTGTTTAGCTTTTTGATATAAGTTGGACAACCCCAAATCTTAACATGCTTAAGACTTGGTTTTCTTCCATGCCATATCTCATAAGGTGTGGAAGAAACTGATTTTGATAGAATCCTATTCAGAATATACAAAGCTGATTCTAATGCAAATCCCCAAAAGAAGATTGGCATATCAGTATAGCTCATCATACTACGTACCACATCCAATAGGGTACGATTTCTCCTTTCAAATACACCATTCAGCTGTGGCGTTCCTGGAGGAGTCAGCTGAGAAACAATGCCATGCTCTCTCAAGTATTCATCAAATTCAGTACTCAAATATTTACCTCCACGATCTGATCTAAGAGCTTTAATACTCTTTCTTGTTTGATTTTCTACTTCAGATTTAAATTCCTTAAACTTTTCAAAGGATTCATGTTTGTATTTCATTAAATACAAATACCCAAACCTTGATTTATCATTAGTAAAGGTAATAAAATAATGAAAACCCCCTCTAGCCATTTCTTTAAATGGACCACATACATCACTATGTATTAGCTCCAAAATATTTTCAGCTCTTAGCCCTTGTCCAACAAAGGGTGATCTAGTCATTTTGCCCTGAAGGCAAGATTCACAAGTTGGAGTAGGCTCAGAGCCCAATGAGGATAGAATCCCCATTTTCTCCAGTTTTGCAATCCTATCTTCTGCAACATGACATAACCTTAAGTGCCAAATATATTTTGAACTTGAGTTGGTTTTCACCATGGCATTGCATTCTTTTAGATTACTTGCATTCAATTTGTGTTTGTCATTATTATCCAAATAATAAAGACCATCATTCATATAACCCGAACCAACATATTTATTTCCAAAATTAATATTGCAAACATCATCTGTGAACTGAAATTCATAGCCATTTCTAGTCAAACTAGATATAGAAATGATGTTCTTAAAAGCATCAGGTACATATAAAATATTATCCAAACACAACATGTCCAAACATGTAAAAAGATTTAGATCCTATGGCTAAAGCTTCAACAGTTGAACCATTGCCAATCCAGACTCTAATATCTTGAGAACGCAAGCTGCTACTGTTTGCTAGTTCCTGCATATCATTAGAAATGTGAGAACTGGCACCAGTATCTAAAACCCAAGCTGTAGATGAACTATGAGTATCATCATAATCTAAATAACAAGATATGGACATACCTTCCGAAGGTGTATCCTTTTTGTCCTTCAGAGAAGCAAGATACTCTGGGCAGTTCCTTTTCCAGTGCCCATCCTTTTGGCAGTGGAAACACTTTCCTTTGCCTCCATCATCTTTAGTCTTCCTTTTCTGTTTAGCTATTTTCTTGGAAGGACCAGGAATCTGAGTTTTCTTTTTCTTATTGCCCTTCTTCTTGTTGGACTTTCCAGCAGAAGAAGATGCAACCAAAGCTACCTCTTTTCTTTTATTGCCTGGCATATTCTTTTGGGCAATAACCAGCATGTTGAGTAAACCAGTTAAGGTGCATTCCTGTTTAGTCATATGGAAATTTGTCACAAAATTCCCAAAAGACTCAGGAAGGGACTGAAGGATCAAATCCGTCTGTAGTTGGAAATCCATGTTGAAGTCAAGATGTTCCAACTGCTCAATCAGCCGAATCATCTTGTGGATATGATCCCCAACATTCTGTCCCTCAGACATCCTCATACGGAATAGCTGTCTAGATATCTCATACCCAGCATTCCTGTTGTGCTCACCATACAACTCTTGTAGGTGAAGGAGGATCTCACTCGCACTCTGTATGTTCTCATGTTGCTTCTGTAACTCATTACTCATGGAAGCAAGCATGTAACACTTAGCTCTCATATCATGCTCCTTCCACTTGTCCAAAGTTTCATGTTCCTCTTGTGTGGCCTCTGGAGGTAAGGGACCAGGAACATTTGAATCTAGAACATATCCTATATGTTCAAGGTTCAGGACAAGTTTCAAATTTCTTAGCCAATCAGACAGATTAGGTCCTGTTAACCTATTGTGATCGAGTATGCTTGCACGGATATTGGATGGTGGTGGTTGTTTTGTGCTCATTTTTATCAGAAAATTAACTGCAGAAAATAACCAGATTAATTAGTAAATGTATCATGTAATTAACCAAAATGATTATGGTCTTTTAATCAAATTGGTCCTCCCACTAACTTAGCGAATCCTACACTTCCAAAGTAGAAAACGGAAATCCTAGTTGGATAGATTTCTAGTGGGTGATTGAATTCTTATAATTCTATTGATCATCCTCAGGTACATCCATTATTGGAATTACAATAAACTATAAGTGAGCAACTCCTTGCCCATCACATCTCATGTGAGGTTCAATCCTTTACCTAGCCCCTAATGCTCAAAATCTCAGGTACATTCATTGTTGACTTATCTTGCATTAGTTAAGTTGATCCCATTGAGCTAGTAATTATGCAAATAATTTTAATGTCCTCAGGTACATCCAATATTGGCCACTAAACCATTTACATGTTTACAACATCTCATGCTTAACAATTATTCTTAGGAAAATCTCTTAAATTAATTGCATCTTATGCAACTATTTAAAATTTCTTAAAATAATTGCCCCAATGGAGGGTCTATGTTATAATTACTTTAATTATAGCATTTCCAACTTAATCATTTGTTTGGAAGATTTTATGGTCATTCTAATTACTATTAAGGTCTCACTTTGCACATTATCCAATTAGCATGCATATATCATATAATAGCATACATTCCCATACATCTCATGCATTCATGGATAAGCAATAAATATGGTATGATCATGGACTTTCTAAGGGATTCAATTCTGAGCCACCAAGAATTGAATCAGGGCATTCCTAGGTGTATTTCATTCATTAATTCATTTTACAAGAGTTGCTGAAGGAGTACATAATCAACACTTGATCTTAAATTCCTCCCATTGGTCCCACCAATGCTATTGACCTCCTTGAACTTCTTGCAATCCAATATTACATAGTAATCCTTGGCATACCAAGGCGAATTTACAAGAACTTAAATAAATGAAATTACAACCTAAAAATTATTACAAACTTAATAATACATGCCCAAAATAAATTAATTAATTTACAATCCCAAAGAAATATAAAAGAAATAAATCCAATCACATTGGTCTTTTATAGTCCATGATCATCCATCATGCATATCACTATTTAACAATTTAATAAAACATACATACTTAAATTAAATTGAATATCTCATATTCAACTTAAAAATCCAGATTTGAATATGATTCAATGTCACACCTTACCCCTCTGTAAGGCATAACATGATCCTGTAGAATACCTAATGAACTACCGAACTTCACCTACCGATAACTCATTAAGTACCCTACAAGGGATTTTAAAACAATTTTCTTATTTTTGACAAGTGGTGAGCATTTTCTAGTAAGTACTTAAAACATTTAGTTGAAATTAAAACTAGTTAATATTTTGGTCCATTTTAGTTTTCTGCAAATTCTATAAAAATTTTGACAGAGTTTCCTCTGTATTTTGAGAAAACCGTTCTTTAAATACCTTTAAAAAGCACTTCTAAAAATTTTCTCAACCACTACTTCAAATTTCACAATCAAACTCAATAAATTTCTCAAGTTCAAAATTCAACAATTCTCAGCATACTAGCAATACATTTCATTAGTGACAACACAATTTATATACATTCTTACAAAATTTACATCAAAGAAATACAGCTAAACTTTATTACAAACTTCATACAAATTTTTGTACAAGCTGCTCAAGACCCATTTTTACATGTCCATACATTTATGTGCAATATATACATCAAAAGAAATATTTACAATTGGGGTATAAATTATACCCGAAAACTTTAAGCTGATGCTCCTCACACCTCAGCAGTTCAGTCTGCTGCTCTTCTAGTCTTTGTATCTGCGACAGCAATAGAAGCTATCGCTGAGTACTAGGACTCAGTGGTGCATAACATACTAAAATAATCTTTATGCAAAATATAAATCACATTTATTAAAAAATTTGACTAAACATACGCATTAAACACAAAAACATGAATTATGAAATTTTAATGCAAACCAAGTTCATTTCAAAGTATCAAAACACATTTCACAAAACCCACAGTTAGATCATGCCATTCGAGACAAATAGAATCTCAATAGCCAGAGGCTAAAGAGAAATCACATCACAAGGCTAGCTAGCTCAAATATATGGATATCCATTCACATCCTCTTCTACTGGCACACCTCAACACTTCTCTAGAGAAGGAATCAAAATTCGAAACTAATTACCCCCACTAGTCGTGCTAGTGAGGTGTTCAAATATATGGTCATGACACTGTGGTTTCAAAACTTATCTTAACAATTTGCTAAACATTGCTATTTCAAATATACACAATAACTTTCACAATTTAAATCAAACATCCTGAATAAGATCACAATAAACTTTCAACAATTCAAAGCAAGAGTAAAAATGCATATTTCATTCACTTTATCAATAAATTTTAAGGCATAATAGTGTTGTGCACAAACCTCAAATGAGTCGCCTATTTGCCTTGACTCGACTCCTCGGGTTTTGTCTCGGTATTCTTTTCCACTGAAGCACAAAATTTTATAGTGTTTCAGAACCATAATTTAACATAGATCCAAAAATAAATTTAACTTCGCTTTTACCTAGTTCTAACGTACTAAATTCGACGCTCTTGAAACTTTGTGTTTCGGGTTACTATTCACTGCACTATTCAAGTCAAATAGTTGACTTTCTAAGGCTTAATAGGTATGGGAACTCTAACTTCATCCACATACCACATTTTGATCACTAAACTTGTTGGTTTTGGTCGTTTACTCAAAGCTTAGGTCGTTTAGGCAAAATTGCCAATTTTTGGTTTTGGAGTTTTAAGTTGCACTATTTCATTGGTCAGTTTATTGTTGGAATTTGGCAAAACTTCCTTCATAGAAAATGTTCCTTATTGTCTTAAGTGTATTCTCATTTTTGGATCACCTCAATCGGAGTTTTGTAGCTCAAGTTATGGCCAAAATAAGATTACTGTTCACGTGCACTGTTCATGCTAAGATTTTGGGTTCTGGCAGATTTTGATCCAACTTTGTTCAGTGATTTGATCAAGTTAAGTCCATAATTTGGTCTAACTTTCTTCATATGAAATGTTCTACTATGTCTTATGTTTCCATCGGTTCAAGAATCACCTAAATCCGAGTTTTCTAGAGAGAGTTATAGCCCTTCAAACATTACTGCTCAAATGGAATTCTGCAGAATTGCAGGTACAGTAACTCAACTTTGCTCAATAATTTGAATGGGTTAATGGCATAATTTGAGGTGGTGTTCTTCATAAAAGTTTTAAATCTATGTCCTATCTAATTGCTGGTAAAATTTCAGGTCATTTTGACCTTCCTAACTCGAGTTATGACCAAATGAACAGTTACTGTTCATTTGGTCTGTTTGGTGCAGTGGCAGCCTGCTCTCATTTCACTTTGGTCAATTGTTTCACTAAGTTTTGGTCAGTTTTTGGCCATGGTTCCTTCATGAAAATTGTGCTATTTTATGTCTATTTTCATCCCCAATTGGTGGCATATCAATTGGACTTGTAAAATTTGAGTTTTGGTCCTTCAAAGTGGGTTTGGTCATGCTGCCAGCAGCATGACCATTGGACCTACGAATTTGGTTTTCATTCCAACAATTCCCACACCTCTTTTGGTCATTATTGATCATTTTTCATCTCACAATAGACCAAAGTCATCATTTATGCATTTCTCCAAAATTTGGTTCCAAACGCTAGCATTCAAAACCCTAACTCATCAATTTCATGCATTTAACCAATTCAATGCCTATATACATGCTTCTTTAACTCTATCAAACTCATACACACCTTTAAGTCTATCAAATTCATGCACACACATCAAAACCCTAGCTGGATGAATTTTGCTTTAATCCTCCCACAATTAATTTCTTTTCATTTTAAACATATTACAAGTAATTCAAGCACAACTACTAAATTTCAAACTTACAAATTGATGTGCTTACCTCACTTGAATTTAAATTCTCTAGTTTCTCTCCTCTTTCCTTCTTTCTTTGATGATCAATCTCCTTGTCAAGTGACTAAAACAAGTTTTTATGGGTGAATTTGGGGTAAGGTAAGATCAAATGGATGTTTAAAAGCTTGAAGCAAGCTTTAATGGTGGACTTCCATAGAGATGAGAGGGAGAAGGTGGGCGGTAAGATGGAAGGAAGAAGAAGACAATTCTATTTTTTTTTTTTTTGTTTTCTTTTTTATCCTTATCCCTTTTTGAAGACCAAAAATCCATTTTAAAGAAATAATTTAATTAATTTTTTTATGACATCATTAATGATGTCATCACCTTTGACTTTTCCCATCTTCTTTTTCTTTTTTTTTTCTATTTATTTTTCTATTAGTTCTTTAATTTAATTCTCGATTCCGAAATTTTCTTTTCCTCGATTTTATTTGACAGTTAGGTCAGGAGTCAGCTCTCGGGATCAATTGACCAAATTGCCCCTCGCCGGTTCATCCCGGTTTGCAAATAATTCCATATTTCTTTCGGCTCCCTGACCTAATTATTTGACTGGCTTAACAGTTCTTTTTCGTGATTTTCTCTTTTCCACTGTGTCCATAAGGGTCTTAAGGACCGCAGTGTCACTTTTTACGGTTCGAAAGTTGAGTTTAAAATGACTTCGCAGTCGTTCCCGAGGAGGTCACTCATCGTTGTGACTCTCAGCTCGTTTAACTTCTTATGTTCTGTTTTTCTTATTTATACTTAACTAATTAAACATTACTAATTATTTGTGTTTATGGCTTCTCTAGTTGTCTTAAGTGTGGCTCTAATCTCCTTAGTTGTCCGGACCGACACCGGTCACCGGAACAGTGAAATCTACCAGGCTATGCAAACGGGGGTGTTACAATTCTCCCCCCCTTAAAATAAATTTCGTCTCAAAATTTTACCTGGTATCAATCTCTGAACAGCTGTGGGTGCCGTCTCCTCATGTCCTCTTCTCGTTCCCAAGTAGCCTCCTGGCCCGAATGATGGTTCCACAGCACTTTTACCAACGGTATCTGCTTGTTTCGTAGCTGCTTCACCTCATAAGCCATAATCTCTATGGGTTCTTCTTCATATGTGAGGTCTGGATTCACTTCAATTTCCTCTACTGGTAGTACATGAGATGGGTCTGATCGATACCTCCTCAACATAGACACATGGAAGACATTATGTATCTTCTCCAACTCTGGAGGTAGTGCCAACCGATATGCCAAAGGACCCACTCTTTCCAAAACCTCATATGGCCCAATGAAACGAGGACTCAGTTTCTCCTTTCTGCCGAATCTCATAATTCTCTTCCAAGGAGAAACCTTGAGGAATACTTTCTCACCCACTGCATACTCAATATCCCTTCTTTCCAAATCAATTTAGGACTTCTGACGGTCTGATGCAGTCTTAAGTCGACCTCTAATCACCCTGATTTTCTCTTCAGTTTGCTGAACGATTTTGGGTCCAATCATCTTTCTTTCACCCACGTCATCCCAACACAACGGGGTTCTACATTTTCTGCCATACAAAGCTTCATATGGAGGCATCCTAATGCTTGATTGGTAGCTGTTGTTGTAAGCAAACTCAATCAAAGGCAAGTGTGTATCCCAACTACCCTCAAACTCAATCACACAAGCCCGTAGCATGTCCTCCAAGATCTGAATTACCCTCTCAGACTGGCCATCTGTCTGTGGGTGGAATGCAGTACTAAAGTTCAATCTAGTTCTTAGGGCTCTCTTAAGACTACCTCAGAATCTAGAAGTGAACCTAGAATCTCTGTCTGACACGATGGATACTGGCACTCCATGCAGTCTTACAATCTCATCAATGTATAACTTGGCCAATCTTTCCAAACTATCATCCATCCGGACTGGCAAAAAATGAGCAAATTTAGTCAGTCTGTCCACAATGACCCAAACTGCATCATGACTCTTCTGTGTCCTCGGAAGTCCCATCACAAAATCCATCATTATTCTCTCCCATTTCCATTCTGGTACTGGTAGTGGATGTAACAACCCAGTAGGTACTTGATGTTTTTCCTTCACTTGCTGACAAGTTAGGCATTTGGATACAAACTCTGCCACATCTCGTTTCATACCCATCCACCAGTAATGCTCCTTTAGCCCCCTATACATTTTTGTGCCACCAGGGTGCATGGTAAAAGGAGACTCATGTGCTTCCTTCAAAATGATCTTCCTCAATTCAACATCATTGGGAACACATATTCTGCCCTGGTGTAGCAGTAGACTGTCATCTCTGATTGAGAATTCTGGTTTCTTGCCCTGTCGGACTTCTTCCATCAACTTCTGATCATTCTGAGCAGCCATTCTAATCTAATCAATCAACATTGGTTGTACATGCCATGCAACTGCTGTCTGCCCATCATCATTAATCTCTAAGCTGGCATGCAATGACCTTAACTCATGTACCAAAGACAAAGGAGTAACTCGTAGACTTGCCATAGTCTTGTGACTTAGGGCGTCAGCCATAACATTAGCTTTCCCTGGCTGATAGTCTATCAGACAATCGTAGTCTTTTATCAACTCTAACCATCTCCTCTGTCTTAAATTCAGCTCTTTCTGGGTGCCCAAATACTTCAAACTCTTATGATCTGTGTAGATGTAACACTTTTCCCCATACAAATAGTGCCTCCAGATCTTAAGAGCAAACACAATTGCTACAAGCTCTAAATCATGTGTTGGATAATTCCTCTCATGCGGTTTTAGCTGGCGTGATGCATAGGCAATGACATTTCGATCTTGCATCAATACACAGCCTAACCCATTGTGAGAAGCATCACTATATACTGTATATTCTTTATCCGGAGTAGGTAAAGTCAGGACTGGAGCTTCAGTCAAACATCTCTTCAATTCATCAAAACTCTACTGGCATTTGTCCGTCCATTGAAATTTTACATCTTTTCTAAGCAGCTTAGTCAATGGAGATGCCAACATGGAGAATCACTTCACAAATCTACGGTAGTATCCGGCTAAACCCAGAAAACTACGAATCTCTGTGACATTTCTGGGTGGCCTCCAATTAAGTACAGCTTCAATCTTACTTGGATCTACCTTAATGCCCTCATCTGATACTACACGCCCTAAGAAAGATATTTCCTTCAGCCAAAATTCACACTTCGACAATTTGGCATATAGTTGTTTCTCCCTCAAAGTCTGCAGTACAATCCATAGATGTCTATCATGCTCTTCTGCATTCCTCGAATAGACCAATATATCATCAATAAATACCACAACAAACTGGTGGAGGTATGGTTTGAAGATAGTGTTCATCAGATCCATAAAAGCAGTCGGAGCATTAGTTAACCCGAATGGCATGACTAGGAAGTCATAATGGCTGTAGCGGGTTCTGAAGACAGTTTTTGGAATACTCTGCTCTTGTACTTTCAGCTGATAATAACCTGATCTCAGGTCAATTTTGGAGAACAAAGCTGCACCCCTCAACTGATCAAACAAGTCATCAATACGGGGTAATGGATATCTGTTCTTTATTGTCACCTTATTCAACTGCCGATAATCAATACACAAGCGGAGAGTGCCATCTTTCTTTTTTACAAACAATACTGGCGCTCCCCAAGGTGACACACTAGGGCGGATAAAGCCCTTGTCAAGCAATTCTTGCAACTGCACTTTTAACTCTCTCAATTCTGCAGGTGTCATTCTATATGGCGTTATGGAGATTGGATCCACACCAGGCATAATATCAATTTCAAACTGCACCTCTCTTTCTGGAGGTAATCCTGGCAATTCATCAGGAAACACATCCGAAAAATCACATACAGTAGGGATGTCCCTTAGTGCTGGACTCCCCACTTGGGTGTCTATCACATGTGCCAAGTATGCTTCACACCCCTTTCTGATCATTCTTCTGGCTAGTGCAGCCAAAATGATGTTTGATGGCAATAAATGCCTCTCCCCATGTATTACCACATCACCGTACAAAGGGAGACTAAAAGTGACTATCTTCAGTCTACAGTCAATCATAGCATGATGCCTGGCTAACCAATCCATGCCCAAGATAATATCATACTCTCTGAAGGGCATTTCAATCAAGTCTGACAGGAAAATATGTCCTTGGATCACCAAAGGACAGTCTCTATAAATTCTGTTGACCCGGACCTCTTGTCCTAACGGACTAGTTACTAGCACTTCAAAATCCATTTGCACACATGGAACATCAAGTGAACTAACTATGCTAGCACTAACATATGAATGGGTTGAACCCGGATCAAACAACACAAATACTTCTTGATCAGAGATAGAGAATGTACCAGCTACCACATCCGAAGTCTCAGCCTCTTCTCGCTGTCTCATTGTGTAAATTCTGGTCGAAGCACTACCTTGTCCTGATTGACCAACTGTGCCTTGACTGCCTGAAGCAGTGCCTCTACCTCTGCCTCTTCCTCTGCCAACAGACTATGAACCTCTGGAAGCAGGACTCTGAATAGATCCCTCGGCTATAGTAGGAGCTGGACCATATCTCGAAGCACTAGTACAGTCTTTAGCTATATGGCCCTTGCCTCCGCAGTTAAAGCAGGCCCCAGTGGCCCAGTAACACTCCCCCCCATGAATCTTTCCACAAGTCTCACAGGGGCGGGTAGAATATGAACCCTCGCTGATCACGACTGCACCTAGGGGTCTCTGTCCGAGAATCGGCTCCACCGACCTTTCCACCTCGACCCCTGCTGGGTCCACTAAACTTCTTTCTCTTTCCAGAGGTAGCACTAGAACTTTGTTCAACTAATTTTTCCCCCTTGTCTTTTTCTGATTTCTCAGCTTTTTCTGATTTTTCTTTCCTTGGGGTTGCTTCTGATTCAATTCTCTCCAGTTCAAGTGCTTGCGACATAAGCTCTGAGAAGTTGCTGTGTCGAAATCCCACAACTTGCATCCTTATGCTGGGCTTCAAACCCGTCTCAAATCTCTTGCATCTTGCCTTGCTGGTAGTAAGGAGGCTTCCCGCATAGTGACTCAGGCGGGAGAACTCCCTCTCATACTCTGCCACCGATCGGTTCCCTTGTTTGCACTCAAAATTCTTGCGCTTCGTCAACATATGCATCCGATGTATTTGTCGAACTCTCGATGAAGTCATCCTGTGTCAAGATCGTGGTTCAGCTAAGCTGTGGAGGATGGTCTTCCACCAATCATACGCATCCCCTTGCAGTAGAGACATGGAATATTCAAACTTCAGCTCATCTTGGCAGTGCAGTTTCTTAAACACTCTGTCCATTCTTTCAAGCCATTGCTCTGCCTCTAAAGGGTCCACTGTACCCTTAAATTCTGCAGCCCCATACTTCAATAATTTATCATACTGTCTGGCTGGGGGCAGTGGTTGTGCCACAGGTGGTTGGGGTGGAGCTTGAGCAGGTATACCCTCGGCCATTTGCTGAAACATCGCAGCCATCTGCTGCGCGAATTGTGCAGGAATCGGCATTTGTGGGGGTGTCTTGACCCATCGACATTCTCGCAAAGCCGGGCTTCCCCTTGTGCCTCAGCTTCAACAGACTGCTCAACTGAGCGATCCCCTTCTTCCATAACAGTCTGGAGTAGGGAATCTCCTGAACAAATAACAGATGGAGATTTCCCTCCGTTAGTTCATATTCAAGATGTAATGCACTGTATGTAACAGTTATGGACATTGAGCAGTTGTACTTAACAAGAAAGACACAAATTTATATGTTAAAACATACATAAAAAATTTGCTCTGATACCACTAAAACATATCACACCTTACCCCTCTGTAAGGCATAACATGATCCCGTAGAATACCTAATGAACTACCAAACTTCACCTACCGATAACTCATTAAGTACCCTACAAGGGATTTTAAAACAATTTTCTTATTTTTGACAAGTGGTGAGCATTTTCTAGTAAGTACTTAAAACATTTAGTTGAAATTAAAACTAGTTAATATTTTGGTCCATTTTAGTTTTCCGCAAATTCTATAAAAATTTTGACAGAGTTTCCTCTGTATTTTGAGAAAACCGTTCTTCAAATACCTGTAAAAAGCACTTCTAAAAATTTTCTCAACCACTACTTCAAATTTCACAATCAAACTCAATAAATTTCTCAAGTTCAAAATTCAATAATTCTCAGCATACTAGCAATACATTTCATTAGTGACAACACAATTTATATACATTCTTACAAAATTTACATCAAAGAAATACAACTAAACTTTATTACAAACTTCATATAAATTTTTGTACAAGCTGCTCAAGACCCATTTTTACATGTCCATACATTTATGTGCAATATATACATCAAAAGAAATATTTACAATTGGGGTATAAATTATACCCGAAAACTTTAAGCTGATGCTCCTCACACTTCAAAGAAATTTCACCACGCTCTTCTAGTCTCTCAGATCTGACAAAGAATAAGCTATATCTGAGTACTAGGACTCAGTGGTGCACAACATACTAAAATAATCTTTATGCAAAATATAAATCACATTTATTCAAAAATTTGACTAAACATACGCATTAAACAAAAAAACATGAATTATGAAATTTTAATGCAAACCAAGTTCATTTCAAAGTATCAAAACACATTTCATAAAACCCACAGTTAGATCATGCCATTCGAAACAAATAGAATCTCAATAGCCAGAGGCTAAAGAGAAATCACATCACAAGGCTAGCTAGCTCAAATATATGGATATCCATTCACATCCTCTTCTACTGGCACACCTCAACACTTCTCCAGAGAAGGAATCAAAATTTGAAACTAATTACCCCCACTAGTTGTGCTAGTGAGGTGTTCAAATATATGGTCATGACACTGTGGTTTCAAAACTTATCTTAACAATTTGCTAAACATTGCTATTTCAAATATACACAATAACTTTCACAATTTAAATCAAACATCCTGAATAAGATCACAATAAACTTTCAACAATTCAAAGCAAGAGTAAAAATGCATATTTCATTCACTTTATCAATAAATTTTAAGGCATAATAGTGTTGTGCACAAACCTCAAATGAGTCACCTATTTTCCTTGACTCGACTCCTCGGGTTCTATCCCGGTATTCTTTTCCACTCAAACACAAAATTTTATAGTGTTTCAGAACCATAATTTAACATAGATCCAAAAATAAATTTAACTTCGCTTTTACCTAGTTCTAACGTATTAAATTCGACGCTCTTGAAACTTTGTGTTTCGGGTTACTATTCACTGCACTATTCAAGTCAAATAGTTGACTTTCTAAGGCTTAATAGGTATGGGAACTCTAACTTCATCCACATACCACATTTTGATCACTAAACTTGTTGGTTTTGGTCGTTTACTCAAAGCTTAGGTTGTTTAGGCAAAATTGCCAATTTTCGGTTTTGGAGTTCTAAGTTGCACTATTCCATTGGTCAGTCTATTGTTGGAATTTGGCAAAACTTCCTTTATAGAAAATGTTCCTTATTGTCTTAAGTGTATTCTCATTTTTGGATCACCTCAATCGGAGTTTTGTAGCTCAAGTTATGGCCAAAATAAGATTACTGTTTACATGCACTGTTCATGCTGAGATTTTGGGTTCTGGCAGATTTTGATCCAAATTTGTTCAGTGATTTGATCAAGTTAAGTCCATAATTTGGTCTAACTTTCCTCATATGAAATGTTCTACTATGTCTTATGTTTCCATCGGTTCAAGAATCACCTAATTCCGAGTTATCTAGAGAGAGTTATAGCCCTTCAAACATTACTGCTCAAATGGAATTTTGCAAAATCGCAGGTACAGTAACTCAACTTTGCTCAATAATTTGAATGGGTTAATGGCATAATTTGGGGTGGTGTTCTTCATGAAAGTTTTAGATCTATGTCCTATCTAATTGCTGGTAAAATTTCAGGTCATTTTGACCTTCCTAACTCGAGTTATGACCAAATGAACAATTATTACTGTTCATTTGGTCAGTTTGGTGCAGTGGCAGCCTGCTCTCATTTCACTTTGGTCAATTGTTTCTCTAAGTTTTGGTCAGTTTTTGGCCATGGTTCCTTAATGAAAATTGTGCTATTTTATGTCTATTTTCATCCCCAATTGGTGGCATATCAATTGGACTTGTAAAATTTGAGTTTTGGTCCTTCAAAGTGGGTTTGGTCATGCCGCCAGCAGCATGACCATTGGACCTACGAATTTGGTTTTCATTCCAACAATTCCCACACACCTCTTTTGGTCATTATTGATCATTTTTCATCTCACAATAGACCAAAGTCATCATTTATGCATTTCTCCAAAATTTGGTTCCAAACCCTAGCATTCAAAACCCTAACTCATCAATTTCATGCATTTAACCAATTCAATGCCTATATACATGCTTCTTTAACTCTATCAAACTCATACACACCTTTAAGTCCATCAAATTCATGCACACACATCAAAACCCTAGCTGGATGAATTTTGCTTTAATCCTCCCACAATTAATTTCTTTTCATTTTAAACATATTACAAGTAATTCAAGCTATAAACACAACTACTAAATTTCAAACTTACAAATTGATGTGCTTACCTCACTTGAATTTAAATTCTCTAGTTTCTCTCCTCTTTCCTTCTTTCTTTGATGATCAATCTCCTTGTCAAGTGACTAAAACAAGTTTTTATGGGTGAATTTGGGGTAAGGTAAGATCAAATGGATGTTTAAAAGCTTGAAGCAAGCTTTAATGGTGGACTTCCATAGAGATGAGAGGGAGAAGGTGGGCGGCAAGATGGAAGGAAGAAGAAGACAATTCTATTTTTTTTTTCTTTTGTTTTCTTTTTTATCCTTATCCCTTTTTGAAGACCAAAAATCCATTTTAAAGAAATAATTTAATTAATTTGTTTATGACATCATTAATGATGTCATCACCTTTGACTTTTCCCATCTTTTTTTTCTTTTTTTTTTTCTATTTATTTTTCTATTAGTTCTTTAATTTAATTCTCGATCCGAAATTTTCCTTTCCCCGATTTTATTTGACAGTTAGGTCAGGAGTCAGCTCTCGGGGTCAATTGACCAAATTGCCCCTCGCCGGTTCATCCCGGTTTGCAAATAATTCCATATTTCTTTCGGCTCCCTGACCTAATTATTTGACTGGCTTAACAGTTCTTTTTCATGATTTTCTCTTTTCCACTGTGTCCATAAGGGTCTTAAGGACCGCAGCGTCACTTTTTACAGTTCGAAATTTGAGTTTAAAATGACTTCGCAGTCGTTCCCGAGGAGGTCACTCATCGTTGTGACTCTCGGCTCGTTTAACTTCTTATGTTCTGTTTTTCTTATTTATACTTAACTAATTAAACATTACTAATTATTTGTGTTTATGGCTTCTCTAGTTGTCTTAAGTGTGGCTCTAATCTCCTTAGTTGTCCGGACCGACACCGGTGATCGGAACAGTGAAATCTACCAGGCTATGCAAACGGGGGTGTTACATTCAAATAAATTTAAAAATTCAGATTTGAATCTCATTCAAACAAATTTAAAAATTTAGATTTGAATCACATTCAAACAACTTTAAAAATTCAGATTTGAATCACATTCAAACATTTTTTAAAAAATCAGATTTGAATCACATTCAAACATTTTTTAAAAAATCAGATCTGAATTTTATTCAATCAAATTTAAAAAATCAGATTTAAATATGATTCAAACAACTTTAAAAATTCAGATTTGAATCACATTCAAACATTTTTTAAAAATTCTGATTTGAATCATAATTTAATTGTGTGATTAAAGATCCTAATTAAACATTTTAATTAGTCATATGATGAACCTTTCATCATGCAACAATTGCAGAATTTAATAACAACCATGCGCACCATGATCTTCCCAAGCCATGCGCACCATGTTGGAGTTCGTCAAGCAAACCGCCACACCTCTTGATCCAACCAGCAATGGATCAATTATCTCATGATCAAATCACACAATTAAATCATATAATCAACAATCTAAATGGCAAATATAGTGGCTCTGATACCAATTGAAGGAACGGAAGCGTGAAAAACACAAGTTTATATCATTGAATTCAAAAATTTTCACCTAGGGTCACATGCATCATGCAAGATTTATTTTTGTCTATTTGATTTCAATAATAAATAACATATTAAAACTCTTTTAATATGTTTTTTGGATCTGTACTTGCCATTTAAGATTTTAAAATTAATCAGATTAATTTTAGAACCCTAGATTAAATCAAGAACGATTACACTAACCTCTTGATGCACTGCAGCGTGTCTACGCCTTTGAGATTCGTCTTCAGGACACCAGATGTTGTCCCTCTAGCTTGTCCACACCAAGAACACCTATGGCAGCCCTTGAACAGCTTCTAAAGCTTTTCCTATTAATTAGAAATTCAAGTTCTGCCTTTTAAGAGATTAGAGATGTAAACAAGACACTAGAAACAATTTCTAGTGTTTTTAATTCAAGAGATTGATGGCTAATCTCTTTGAATTGATGAGAGATGAAGAAGAATAGATGAAAAGCCTCAAAGTGGCATGATAAAGGAGAGGAGTGGCTGCTGGTTGTTTTTCTTTTTCATAACAACACTTATATAGCTAGGTTAACACATTAAACCCTTGCCATATGTCACCCTTTGATTAGCTCTAGGTTTAAGTGACCCAATCACATTGTGCCAAGTGTCAAACCTATATTTAATCTTGATTTTAATCATCTTACATGATTAAAAAACATTTGGCAAGCTTATGTGTAATCCCATATGTTACCATCTCATGATGCCACGTGTCACACCGTGAAATGACCAAAATGCCCCTGTGTCTTAATTTTGAGTTCTTAACCCAAAATAATTATTTTTCTTCTTCTAATCAATTTATATCAAGTATAAATTAATTAATTAATTAATCTCTATTAATTAATTTCTCATTAATTAAATTCATATTTAAACACTTTAAATATAAATTTCACTTATACTATACATCCAATAATCTAGATTTGGTTTCAAGTCATGCTAGGGACTTTGCAATTTAATTGCAAAGAAAACCTATTTAATTAATCAATTAAACTCTTTAATTAATTAATTAAATCATATTTAAATAGGTGATAACTTGTGTATGTGTGTGACTTACTAGGCTCATCACTAATTGGCAATGAGACATGATATCAACTCTTAATATCATCAGAACTCTTTCTTACCATAAATGATTTCTCTAAATCATTTTATGAACCTCATAGACCATGGTTAATACCTAGCATAGCATGCTATGGCCACCCAATTAGTAATAAGGTTTACCTTAAATGAACCTATAATCATATGTTACCATGCACTAGAATCTCTCTGTTACAAAATCCCAACTCAAGTTGGAGTCATGGTTTATGTCAAAGTCCATTTGCTATGAATATTATGTTCTCTTTTAATTCCAGTTCTTGATTAAAAATATTTTCTCATCAGAAACTCTTTTTTGAATAAATCTATATGTCATGGCCAGGAACTTGAAACATCAAGAACAATTAAATGAACATAGGATTTTATCTCTATTTACTTAGAGGAACAGATTCCATCTTGATCAACACCTACCTCCATATATAACTAGTAGGAGCCAACAGATGCCCATATACCCATACTCAGTACAAGTATGAAAGCAGTATCAAACTCAAACTACCTATATACAAGATAACTGTGCTATCTCAGGTCTAAAGATTATATGCACTGATATGATTTATGACAAAACATTGACAAGAGTAAACTCCATGTGCTTGTCATAAGTGTCACTGGTTCGGCCTACTTATCATTTATAAGTGCCTATCATGTTTGTCATATGACATGAGACTCACCATTCCATCTTATTTATATCTCATATAAATAACTTGGGAACAAACATGAATACAATCTTTATGGATAAGTCATGTCCTTATTATGAAGTATCCTTGATTGTGAACCTATTTATGATACTTTGTGCTAGAAATATTGTCACTCATATTCTTAACAACTTAAGAATAATATTTCTAACAAAATATCAATGGACCTTTTCTATTACACATAAATATATTATGTAAACGGAAAAGTGGAAATGCCTTTTATTAATAAAAATATGTACAAGATACATACTAAATGATATGCTCTAGGGCGTACTACTAACACCCTCTAGGCATAGAATCAACCAATTCCACCTTAATCCGGATAGTGAAGACTATCAAATGCTAGTCCTCTAGCTTGTCCACACTAGCACTTGATCAAAGCCAACTTTGACAACCAAAAACCCTTTCGAATTCTTTAAGAAATTAATAGCCAAGAAGAAGGGAGGAAGAGTATATTGTGTTTCACCCCAGAATCTAGAAGTGAACCTCGGATCCCTATCAGATACAATGGACACAAGTACTCCATGTAATTGCACAATCTCTGCAATATACAATTCTGCCAACCTTTCTAGAGAATAGTCCATCCTGACTGGTAGAAAGTGTGTAGACTTTGTCAAACGATCTACTATGACCCATATAGCATCATGATTCTTCTGAGTATGAGGTAGACTAGTGACAAAATCTATAGTAATCCACTCCCATTTCCATTCAACCACTAATAAAGATTAAAGTAACCCAACTGGTACTTGATGCTCGGCCTTAATCTGTTGGCACACCAAACACTTGAAAACAAATTCTGCAATGTCCCTCTTCATCCCTTTCCACCAGTAGTTCTCCTTTAGATTTCGATACATTTTAGTACTACTGGGATGCACGGAGAAAGTAGAGCTATGGGCTTCCTTCAAAATTTTCTCTTTCAATTCTAGAACATCAAGGACACATATTCTACCTTGGTACTCAATTACTCCATTCTCCATCAAAGAGTAGTCATATTTTTCCCCATTCTACAAATTAATCAAAATCATCATTAACTGGTCATCTTTCTTCTGTGTCTTTGTCACCTTATCAATTAAAAGTGGCTTCAGAGTCAACTGTGCTAGAATGGAGCCATTGTTTTGTAACTCCAATCATGCCTTAAGTGCTTTCAACTCAAGTAGCAAGGCTAATGAAAAAGTCGACATCCCTACCATGGACTTCCAACTCCAAGCGTTTGTAACGACATTAGCCTTACCCAGTTGGTAATCTATGGTGTAGTTATAATCCTTAATAAGCTCTAACCATCTCCTCTGCCTCAAGTTAAGTTCTTTCTGTGTGCCTAGATACTTTAAGCTCTTATGATCTGTAAATGTGACACCCCTTACTAGGCTACTCGTCTACAGTGTAGCCGAGTAAGATATGCCACATAGTGTGCTAGAGCACCATATAACAATTTACCTTTCCTAATTTGTTTATTTATTTATTCACAAAGTGTAAAATTTTACAAATTATATCATTATTTACAAATTTGATTAATCTAAATTTTTTGTGAATTTTTATAGAAAATCCGGCAGAATGCCAATTGTAAATTGGAAAAACAGTTCTTCTGAACCTGTTAAAAACACTTCCAATATGGTTTTTGGATCCAAAACTCCAATATACATACATATCAACTCAATCTCCAGATCTCAACATAATTTTTCAAATATTTGTTCACATCACAATTCGAATCAATTTCAGGAATAACTCCCCAACATTTTATTTTTCAACACACTATACAGATAATTTCAGTAATATGAAATTTCATATATTTTACATTATCATATGATTTCATGAGTTTGTAATTACAATTAAGAACTAGTAAAAAATATAAAATACAATCCAAAATCCTATTATCCTACCAAGTACACTGCAGATATGAGGTGACTCTGGACTCTGTGCAGATCTGACTAATCACCTGATCTGAGGTCTGCTAGACTCCCCAGCTATGTCTCCAGTACCTGTGCATGGTAAAAGCAACGCGCTAAGCAATCCTGCTTAGTGGTGCCAATATAAAATAAAATAGCTAATATAAAATGGATGTGCAGAATGTATGCTGACATTTTATGTAGACTAAGTTCCTGGTAATTATTGTAGTAATATGTGATTAAAATTTAGTAAGATTTATTTTGATTGCTTGAGTAACCTATACTAGTCGATTGGACTGGATAAACGGGTAAACTGGCACAGGGTACCAAGTATCTCAGGCCATCACACCTTTGGTCACATTGTGTCTCCCAGTGTACAACAGAACAACTAATAAGCTGTAATAAACATTGGGCACAAGGCCAAATATCACATTGATATTAGAATGGCTAAAAGCCATAAAATCACAAAATGGCATAATGCCATGTGCAGTACTGCTAACTGAACCCTATTGGCATGCCAACCTATCCAAACCAATCATTCTAGGCACACTAGGGCATTTTACACAGTTAATGATTCAATTATTTATTTTTATAATGTAGAGATCACTATTCACTTGACTAATTTCACTCAAAGGTTGAATTTTTAATTTATAATAGATTTGTTGAACCTAAGTTCACCAAGATACCTCATCTTGGTTTACAAAAATGTTGGCATTAGTTGCCAAATAATACTTAAAACTAATGGAGAATAATTCAGAAATTTCAGTTTTGAGTGCTAGAGTTCACTGTTCCATTAGGCTATTCTTCAGTGAGAATTTGGCCAAATGTTTTTCATCAAAGTTGTTCCTTATTGTGTCTAGTTACATTTCACTATTTGAATCACTCCATTTGGAGTTTTGCAGCTTAAGTTATGGCCTAAAAACCATAATTAGCCAGATTGTAATTTTTCCAGAATTTTTGGGTAGAATCAATTCTGCAGTTTTTGTACACTGAATACAGGTCAGTTTTTGGATATGTTATGGTCAAAATTTGGGTTTATTTTCTTCAAGAAAGTTGTAGGGCTATGTCTCAAATTTCTACTGGTAAAAATTCAGGTCAATTGAACTTTTCTACACTGAGTTATGACGATTTTAACAAACACTGTTCATTTGGTCATTTTCCAGGGACAACATGTTGGTCACTCGAATTAGGGTAGTTTTTAGGTCAACTTGGTTTAGTTTTCTGGGCAAGGTTTCTTCACCAAAGTTGTGCCATTATGTGTCTAATTTCATGTCTAATTAGCCTTGCACCAATTGAACCTACACAACTCCAGTTATAGCTACCCAAACCTGCTGGACTCACACCCAGTCCTATAGGTCACTAAGGGCAGCATACCTAACTTCAATTCCCATGGAACAAATCACTTCATTTCGTAATCACACATAACCAAATGGTCACTAATTGACCATTAAAACTTTCTCTCACCAATACATGGACAAAGTCTCAAATTTGTGTCCAAACCCTAACTCATCCATTTCAAATTTTGCATTTACTTATACTTCATTATCCTAATCAAGAGATTTGTGTTAAGGGCAGCTATGGTATCATTTTAACTCAAAGAAAACTTCAAAACCCTACCAAGTCCAAAGCTGCTAAAATTTTTGGGGAAGGTATACATATGATGTTTATCCAATTTTCTTGTAAATTTGCACTCCGTTCCACTCCCTCATCATGAATTTAAAGATAAAGAAAGAGTTTGGTCACTAACCTTTAATGGAGTCAATTCCAAGCTTGTAAAAGCTCTTCTTTATCACTTCTTTTTGCTCCCAAAAGCTTCACTAAGATGAAATATGGAGGTTTTGTGTTGGGAACTTAGGGTTTAGTTGAAGAAAAACTAAAGACATAAGCTTTGGTAACCATGAAAATGGTGGAGAGGGGTGAGGGATATGTTTCGTCCAAGGAGGAAGATAAGGATGGCTGATGGCTTTCTTTCAAACTTTGACTTCTTCGTTTCCTTTTTGATGTATTATAATGATTTTATTGCATTTTGATTGGCCAAAGGTTTTTAATGACCTCATGCTTACTTCATAAATTAATTTATCTTTATTTCTTTTCTTCTTTTTACTACTCACTTTTAATTTCATTTTTAGCAATGTTTATTCATATTTGATATCATATAATTTATATACTTAATTGGACAAATTGGTCTAAAATCATCTCTAAAGACGAAATGACCAAAATGCCCTCCGTTTAGCTTAACGAGCTAAAATTGCGTGTACCGATTGATTAAATTTTCCTTGTGTTTTCTTAGCATTTTATTGTTATTGAGACCCCAATAATCCTTCCCTAAGGTTCTAAAAAATAATACTTCCATGAGGTCCTAAAAATTATTTCATGAAATTTTCCCCGGGTTTAGGGTTACTAACGGCCTTCGCTGTCACTTCCCGTTAGGGTCACTCATTACTGGGGCTACGGCTCATTTAACCTTAGTGCATTTCATTTCTAAAAATTTTCCTTAATTTTTCTTATCATTATTTGATTTATTTATAACTCCTCACTCTAGTCTAATTATGATTCCAAATATTCTAGCTGCCCGGACTGACATTGGTCACCGAAATAGTATAACGTACTGATCAGCTAAAGTGAGGATGTTACAGCTCTTCTCCTCCAATAAAAATTTCGTCCTCAAAATTTATCTGATGCAAACAGTTGAGGGAATTGTTGCCTCATCGTCTCTTCACTTTCCCATGTTGTTTCCTTGGTATTATGGTGCCTCTAAAGTACTTTCACCAGTGGAATATGTTTATTTCTCAGTTCCTTCACTTCCTAACCCAGGATTCGTATGGGTTCTTCTGCATATGTCAAGTCTAGTTGGATTTCAATCTCTTCCATGGAGATGACATGTGAAGGGTCTGAGTGGTATCTTCTTAGCATAGAAACATGAAATACATTATGGATCTTATCTAGTTCTAGCGGTAAAGGTAGCCGATAGGCCACTGGTCCCACACGTTCAATAACTTCATATGGGCCAATGAACCTAGGGCTTAACTTACCCTTTCTTCTAAACCTCAGTACTTTCTTTCACGGTGAGACTTTGAGAAACACTTTGTCACCAACTGCATACTCTATCTCTTTTCTCTTCAAGTCGGGATAAGATTTCTGTCTATCTGAGGCAACCTTCAAATTAGCTTTGATTATCTTTACTTTTTCCTCAGTCTGTTTTACTAAGTCTGGTCCTACCAGCTTATCTTCGCCCAATTCAGTCCAACATACTGGGGTTCTATACTTCTTCCCATACAGTGCTTCATACGTGGCCATTTGAATGCTAGCATGGTAGCTATTGTTATATGCGAATTCTGCCAGTGGGAGATATCTATCCCAACTCCCCTCAAACTCAATGACATTACTCCTCAGCATATCCTCAAGAACCTATCACATAATTCACGGTGTTACTATCATTTCAATTTTATTGGTTGTAAGAATTCAATTAGTTTTTAGGATCACCTGGATTACTCATTCCGACTGTCCATCCATCTGAGGATGAAAAGCCGTGCTAAAGTGGAGTTGTGTGCCCAAGGCTTCTTGCAACTTCTTCTAAAATCTCGATGTAAACCTTGGGTCTCAATCAGATATGATGGAAAGTGGGATTCCATGCAGTCTAACTATCTCACTGATATACAATTCTGCTAACTTCTCCAGTGAGTAGTCAGTCCTAACTGGTAGAAAATATACTGACTTTATCAATCTATCCACTATCACCCATACTGCATCATGCTTCTTTTATGTGAAAGGTAGACCATTGACAAAATTTATAGTGACCCGATCCTATTTCCATTCAGGTATGCTTATAGGCTGTAGTAATCCTAATGGAACTTGATGTTCTGCTTTAACTTAATGACATGTCAAGCATTTAGTAACATAGTCAGCTATATCCTTCTTCATACTAGGCCACCAATAATGAGGCTTCAGATCATTATACATTTTTGTGCTTCCCGGGTGCATAGCATAAACACTGGTGTGTGCTTCTTTTCAGAATGCTAGTATTCAATTCCCCATCATATGGTACACACACTCTTCTTTTGTAGTACTGACACCCATATGCTTTCACCCCATAATCAGTTTCCTTCCCCTCTGAGATTTTACCTACAATAGCCATTAATTTTTCATCTGCCTTTAGCCCATCTTGTATCTGCTATAGCAGGTTTGGCCTCACTTGTAACTCAGCCAAAATAGCTCCATCTTGAGCTAGGGACAGATGGGCATTTAGTAATCTTAAAGCTGTGATGGACTTCCTGCTCAAGGCATCAGCAACAACATTTGCCTTCTTAGGATGGTAGTCTATCACACAATCATAGTCCTATAGGAACTTAATTCATTGCTTTTGTCTAAGATTGAGCTCCTTTTAGGTTGGCAAGTATTTTAGATTTTTGTGGTCTATATAGATGTAACACTTTTCACCGTATAAGTAATGCCTCCATATCTTCAATCTAAAGATAATTGCTGCTAGCTCCAGATCATGAGTAGAGTAGTTCTGTTCATGTGGCCTTAACTGCCTGGAACCATAGGCGACCACTTTTTCCTCTTACATCAATACACACCCTAACCCATTATGCGAGGCATCATTGTAGGCCACAAAGTCCTTTCCCATCACTGGCTGTGTTAACATTGGTGCCTCTGTCAACATAACCTTCAGCTTCTCAAAATTGGCTTGGCACTTATCGTTCCAGCCAAATTTCACATTCTTGTGTAACAACTTGGTCATTGGAGCAGCTATAAAAGAGAACCCCTTCACAAATCTTCTATAATACCTAGTTAGCCCCAAGAAACTTCTGACCTCAGTTCTATTTCTAGGAGGCTTTCATTCCATCATGGCTTATATCTTCTTGGGATCCATTCTAATCCCCTCAGCTGATACTATGTGCCCAAGGAAGGAAATCTCACTCATCCAGAAGTCACACTTGGACAGCTTAGCATACAGCTTCTTTTCTCATAGGGTTTGCAGAACAATCCTCAAATGTTCATCGTGTTCTTCCCTGGTCTTGGAATACACCAGAATATCATCAATAAAGACCACTACAAACCGATCTAAATATGGATGGAAGATACGGTTCATAAGGTCTATGAATGCTGCTAGTGCATTTGTTAACCCAAACGACATCACTAGGAATTCATAATGCCCATACCGGGTTCTGAATGCAATTTTTGACACATCTGCATCCTTTACCCTCAGCTGATGATACCCTGATCTGAGATCAATTTTTGAAAATACACCGGCTCCCTTCAACTGATCAAATAGATCATCAATTATGGGCAACAAATATTTATTCTTTACAGTTACTTTGTTCAACTGTCGATAATCAATGCACAATCTTAAGGTTCCATCCTTTTTCTTCACAAACAGCACCGGAGCTTCCCATGGTGACACACTGGGGCATATGAATCCCTTATCCAGTAATTCCTGCAACTAGATTTTCTGCTCTTTCAATTCAGTGGGTGCCATCCTATAAAGAGCAATAGAAATTGGTGCTGTACCCGACATTACCTCAATAGTAAATTCAACTTTCCTTTCTAGTGGTAAACCACGTAATTCTTCAGGAAACACATCTGGGAAGTCTCTTACTATGGGTATATCACACAAGTTTGGCTTAGCCTGCCTAGTATCAACAACGTGTGCTAGGTAGGCTTCACAACCTTTTCTCATCAATCTTCTTGCAACTATGGCTAAGATTACATTGGACAAGAAATCTGTCCTTTCACCCACAACTGAAATCTCATTACCCTCAGGAGTTTTCAGAGAAATCCTCTTCAGTTTACAATAAACTAATGCCTGATGACGTGATAACTAGTCCATTCCTAAAATCACATCAAACTCGTGGAAGGGCAATTCAATTAGGTCTACAGAGAATTCATACCCCTGAATCCTTAATGGGCAACCTTTATACACCTTATTCACTACCACACTATGGCCTAGTGGATTTGTGACCACAATGTCTTGATCACTCTCCTCTACTAAAACTCCCTTCTCTACGGGTAGCTTAATGCATATACATGATTGGGTAGATCCTGGATCCACCAATGCATGCACAGGTAAAGTGTAGAGGAAGAACGTACCCCTAATAACATATGGGGCATCTTGCTCCTCTTGGGCTCTCATAGCATAAGCTATGGCAGGTACTTTGGCCTCTGGCCTCTCAGCTGACTCAGATGCAGGCCTCAGTAATGGACCAGCTGTCTTAGATTTACCAGACTTCCTACCCCTTTGAGGTGCAGGGGCAAGCCTATCTACTTGTGTTGGGGCAACTGTAGTAGTCCTCTTCGGATAATTTTTGATCTGATGTTCTGTAGACCTACACCGTAAGCAAGCACCAGTCACTCGCCAACACTCCCCCTTATGCCACTTCTGGCAGTATGGACAGGCAGAAGATGCTGGGGCTGGTCCCCTGAACACTGTCCCTAGAGAGCTGCCCACTGATGGTGTGGACTAGCCTCTCCTAGGTGTAAACTGTGGTCTGGCCTCTGGGACTGACCTTGACCTTGAGGCTGACCCAAACTCTGAGCAGGAGGACCCTTAAACTTCTTACTGGGAGCAGAGAATGAACTGGACTGACCTGGACCCCTCTTCTGCTGTCTTTCCTTTCTGTTTTACTCATTTATTCTGACTCTTTCTACTTTCAATGCAGCATCAACTAATTTTGCAAAATCCGTAATTTCCAATGCTATTATCATGACCTTGATATTGTCATTTAACCCTTCTTCAAACCTTCTGCACCTCTCAGCCTCTGTAGGGACTATTTCCCTCCCATACCGGCTCAGTCTGATGAATTCACGCTCATATTCTACCACTAATAGCTGCCTCTGTCTTAGACTGATAAATTCTCTTCTTCTTTATTCTAGATACACTTTACTGACATACTTCTCCCTGAACTCTATGAGGAAGAAATCCCAGGTAATCTGATCCGGTTGCACCTCATTGGATACTGTGTCCCACCACTGGTATGCATCATCTTGAAGTAGGGACATAGCACCCTCTAGGTTCTGCTCGAGGGTGCAATGAAGCTGTTTCAACACTCTTCCAGTTCTATCCAGCCAATTTTTAGCTATCATGGGGTCATCCTCCTTCTTCTCAAAGAAATCTATAGCCCCATGTTTTCATAGTTTTTCCAGATGGGACTTCTATGGTGCTGGTGGAGGTTGTAGCTGTGGTTGAGGTGGTGGAATTGCCCCCATCATTTGCCGATAAAATTCAGTCATTTGCTGAAATAACACAAACTGAGGTTGGGCAGGTGCCTCAGCTGCTGGTGGAGTAGGTTCTCCCCTACCTCCCGATTCAGCCCTTGGTGGAGCACGACTCTCCACCTCTTCATCAACTACTCTTTGAGAAGCAGGATCCATTTCCTAATCAAAATAAGAAAACAAACAGATCTACATCAGTGTCACCTCAACACTTACAAATGCAATGCAATGGTATGCACTCTATCTAGGCCCAGAAACGCCTAAACCGATGCTCTGATACCACTAAATGTGACACCCCTTACCTGTCTACAGTGTAGCCGAGCAAGATATGCCACACAGTATGCTAGAGCACCATATAACAATTTACCTTTCCTAATTTATTTATTCACCAAGTGTAAAATTTTACAAATTATATCATTATTTACAAATTTGATTAATCTAAATTTTTCATGAATTTTTATAGAAAATCTGGCTGAATGCACTGTAAATTAGAAAAACATTTCTTCTGAACCTGTTAAAAACACTTCCAATATGGTTTTCAGATCCAAAACTCCAATATACATACATATCAACTCAATCTCCAAATCTCAACACAATTTTTCAAAATATTAGTTCACATCACAATTCGAATCAATTTCAGGAATAACTCCCCAACATTTTATTTTTTAACACACTATACAGATAATTTCAGTAATATTAAATTTCTTATATTTACATTATCATATGATTTCATGAGTTTGTAATTACAATCAAGAACTAGTACAAAATACAAAGTACAAAATACAACCCAAAATCCTAATATCCTACCAAGTGTATGCAGATATGAGGTGACTCTGGACTCTGTGCAGATCTGACTAATCACCCGGTCTGAGGTCTGCTGGACTCCCCAGCTATGTCTCCAGTACCTGTGCATGGCAAAAGCGACGCGCTAAGCAATTCTGCTTAGTGGTGCTAATATAAAATAAAATAGCTAATATAAAATGGATGTGTAGAATGTATGCTGACATTTTATGTAGACTAAGTTCCTAGCAATTATTGTAGTATTATGTGATCAAAATTTAGTAAGATTTATTTTGATTGGCTGAGTAACCTATACTAGTCGACTGGACTGGAAAAACATGAAACTGGCACTGGGTACCAAGTACCTTGGGCCATCACACCTTTGGTCACATTGTGTCTCCCGGTGTACAACAGAACAACTAATAAGCTGTAATAAACATTGGGTACAAGGCCAAATATCACACTGATATCAGAATGGCTAAAAGCCATAAAATCACAAAATGGCATAATGTCATGTGCAGTACTGCTAACTGAACCCTATTGGCATGCCAACCTATCCAAACCAATCATTCTAGGCATACTAGGGAATTTTACACAGTTAATGATTCAATTATTTATTTTTATAATGTAGAGGTCACTATTCACTTAACTAATTTCACTCAAAGGTTGACTTTTAATATATAATAGATTTGTTGAACCTAAGTTCACCAAGATACCACATTTTGGTTTACAAAATTGTTGGCATTAGTTGCCAAACAATACTTAAAACTAATGGAGAATAATTTAGAAATTTTAGTTTTGAGTATTTGAGTTCACTGTTCCATTAGGCCACTCTACAATGAGAATTTGGCCAAATGTTCTCATCAAAGTTGTTCCTTATTGTGTCTAGTTACATTTCACTTTTTGAATCACTCCATTTGGAGTTTTGTAGCTTAAGTTATGGCCTAAACACTATAACTGGCTAGATTGCAATTTTTCCAGAATTTCTGGGCAGAATCAATTCTGCAGTTTTTGTATACTGACTGCAGGTCAGTTTTTGGATATGTTATGGTAAAAATTTGGGTTTATTTTCTTCATGAAAGTTGTAGGGCTATGTCTCAACTTTCTACTGGTTAAAAATTCAGGCCAATTGAACTTTTCTACACTGAGTTATGACCATTTGAACAAACACTGTTCATTTAGTCATTTTCCAGGGAAAGCATGTTGGTCACCTGGATTAGGGTAGTCTTTAAGTCAACTTGGTTTGGTTTTCTAGGCAAGGTTTCTTCACCAAAGTTGTGCCATTATGTGTCTAGTTTCTTATCCAATTAGCCTTGCACCAATTGAACCTACACAACTCCAGTTATAACTGCCCAAACCTGCTGGACTCACACCTAGTCCTGCAGGTCACCAACGACAGCATACCTAACTTTAATTCTCATAGAACAAATCACTTCATTTCTTAATCACACATAACCAAATGGTCACTAATTGACCATTAAAACTTTTTTTCACTAATACATGGACAAAGTCTCAAATTTGTTCCCAAACCCTAACTCATCCATTTCAAATTTTGCATTTACTTATACTTCATTATCCTAATCAAGAGATTAGTGTTAAAGGTAGCTATGGTATCATTTTAACTCAAAGAAAACTTCAAAACCCTACCAAGTCCAAGGCTGCCAAAATTTTTAGGGAAGGTATACATATGATGTTTTTTTCCATTTTCTTGTAAATTTGCACTCCATTCCACTCCCTCGTCATGAATTTAAAGATAAAGAAAGAGTTTGGTCACTAACCTTTAATGAAGTCAATTCCAAGCTTGTAAAAGCTCTTCTTTATCACTTCCCTTTGCTCCCAAAAGCTTCACTAAGATGAAATATTGAGGTTTTGTGTTGGAAACTTAGGGTTTAGTTGAAGAAAAACCAAAGACAAAAGCTTTGGTAACCATGAAAATGGTGGAGAGGGGTGAGGGATATGTTTCGGCCAAGGAGGAAGATAAGGATGGCTTATGGCTTTCTTTCAAACTTTGACTTCTTCTTTCCTTTTTGATGTATTATAATGATTTTATTGCATTTTGATTGGCCAAAGGTTTTTAATGATCTCATGCTTACTTCATAAATCAATTTATCTTTATTTCTTTTCTTCTTTTTACTACTCACTTTTAATTTCATTTTTAGCAATGTTTATTCATATTTGATATCATATAATTTCTGTACTTAATTGGAAAAGTTGGTCAAAAATAATCTCTGAAGACGAAATGACCAAAATGCCCTCCATTTGGCTTAACGAGCTAAAATTGCATGTACCGATTGATTAAATTTTCCTTGTGTTTTCTTCACATTTTATTATCATTGAGACCCCAATAATCATTCCTTGAGGTCCCAAAAATTATTTCATGAAATTTTCCTCAGGGTCTAGGGTTACTAACGGCCTTCACCGTCACTTCCCGTTAGGGTCACTCATCACTGGGGCTACGGCTAATTTAACCTTAGTGCATTTCATTTCTAAAAATTTTTCTTAATTTTTCTTATCGTTATTTGATTTATTTATAACTCCTCACTCTAGTCTAATTATGATTCCAAATATTCTAGCTGTCTAGACTAACATTGGTCACCAGAACAGTAGAACATACTGATTAGCTAAAGTGAGGATGTTATAGTAAACATGTGACATTTCTCACCATAAAGGTAGTGCCTCCAAATTTTAAATGCGAACACTATTGCTACAAGCTCCAAGTCATGAGTGGGATAATTAAGCTCATGTGGCTTAAGCTGCCTAGAGGCATATGCTATTACCTTGCCATCCTACATGAGTACACAGCCAAGTTCATTGTGTGAAGCATCACTGCATACCACATAATCTACTCCTTTCGTGGGCAATGCAAGAATAGGAGCTTTAGTTAATAAAGCCTTTAACCTTTCAAAACTCTATTGAAATTTATCATTCCACACTAATTTTGCATTCTTCTTAAGCAATTTGGTGAGGGGTGAAGCAATGATTGAAAACCACTTCACAAATCGCCTATAATATCCCACTAATCCCAGAAAGCTTTTGACCTCTATTATATTCTTAGGTGGCTTCCACATTAATATCACCTTTATTTTGTTAGGATCCACCCTTATTCCCTCAGCTGATACAATATGCCCAAGGAATGCCACTTGCTTAAGCCAAAATTCAAATTTGGAGAATTTGGCATAAAGCTTCTTCTCCCTCAAGGTTTGCAAAACAATTCTCAAATATCGGTCATGCTCCTCCTCAGACTTAGAATATACAAGAATGTCATCAATAAACACTACCACAAATGAATCCAAGTAGAGTTGGAAAACCCTATTCATCAAGTCCATAAATATAGTAGGTGCATTAGCTAACCTAAACGGCATGACAAGGAATTCGTAGCGATCATATCGGGTTTTAAAAGAAATCTTCGATATATCTTGATCCTTCACTCTTAACTGATAATACCATGACCTTATATCAATTTTGGAGAAAACACTAGCACCCCTGAGTTGATCAAATAGATCTTCAATTCTAGGTAATGGATACCTATTCTTGACTGTGACTTTATTTAGCTGCCGGTAGTCAATACATAATCTAAGATTACCATCTTTGTTTTTAATAAAAAGAACATATGCTCCCTAAAGCAAAGAGATAGGCCTAATAAAGCTTTTATCAAGTAGCTATTGTAATTGCATCTTTAACTCCTTTAGTTCTGCTGGTGCCATTCTATATGGTGTTATAGAAATGGGATTTATCCCAAGTAGAACTTCTATCCCAAATTCTAATTCCCACTCTAGCAGTAGCCCACGTAAGTCTTTTGGGAAGATATCCTCAAAATCACAAACAGTGGGAATATCCTTGATGCTAGGACTCTTGTAATACCCCTATTTGCATAGCCTAGTGTATTTCACTATTCCGGTGATCGGTGTCGGTTAGAACAATTAAGGGGATTAGAACCATACTTAAGACAACTAGATAAGCCCTAAACACAAATAATTAGTAATTGCCAATTAGTTAAGTATAAATAAGAAAAACAGAACATAAGAAGTTAAATGAGCCGAGAATCACAGCGATGGGTGACCTTCTCGGGAAGGACTGCGAAGTCAATTGAAACTCAAATTTCGAACCGTAAAATGTAACGCTGCGGTCCATAGGACTATTGCGAACACAGTGGAAAAGAGAAAATCATGAAAAAGAGAAAATCATGAAAAAGAATTGTTAAGTCAGTCGAATAATTAGGTTAGGGAGCCGGAAGAAATATTGAATTATTTGTAAACCGAGTCGAACCGCCAAGGGGCAGTTTGGTTAATTGTCCCCAAGAGCTGACTCCTAACCTGACTGTTAAATAAAATTGAAGAAAAGAAAATTTTAGAATCGGGTATTAAATTAAAGAACTAATGGAAAAAAATAAATAGAAAAATAAAAAGAAATTTGAAAAAGTGAAAAAAGATGACATCATGCATGACATCATGCATGATGCCATAAATACTATAATTAAAAATTTATTTAATTTGATTTATGGTCTTCCATAAGACTAAATTCATAAAAGAAAAAGAAAAGAAAAAAAAAAGACTTCATCTTCTTAAAAAAAAACGTGAACCACTCTCCCTCTCAACTCTCCCTCACCAAGTCACCATTAAAGCTCATTTTGAGCTTGAAGAAACCAAACCTTAGCCATAAAAATTGCAAATCCCTTAATTAAACTTGGTATTTTAGTCTTGAAGAGAAGTTTGAGCAAGAAAGAAAGAAAAAAGGAAGGAGTTGAAGAGGAAAAAAAATTTCTACAATTCAAGGTTAGTGAGTTCACTTTAAGTTTTTAGTTTAATTTAAGTATTTATAGCATGAAGAACTTGGAAATATGCTTAAATTGAAAAGAAATTAATTTTTGGAGGACTAGATGGAAATTCTAGCAGCTAGGGTTTGTGATGGAAATGCATGTGTTTTGATTGAATTAAATATGCTAGGAAGCTTAATTGAGTTGATGAATGATGTTGGTATGCTTTGAATCAAGTAAATGTAATAAAAATGTGAATTAGGGTTTGGACCTAGGGTTTTGGAAGCCAAAAATTGGAAAAATGGTCAAATGGTGTGTTTGACCTTGTTTGAAGTGAGAAATGGTCATTTGTGACCAATTGAGATGTGTTGGAAGTGTTGGAAGTGAGTTTGAATTCGGATTGAAAATGGTCATGCTACAGGCAGCATGACCAAGGTCCCTTTGAGGGACCAAAACTGAAACTTTACAAGTCCAATTGGTATGAGACCAATTGGGAATGAAAATAGACACAAAATGAAATATTTTTTATTTAGGAATCATGCCCAAAAAGTGACCATAACCTAGTGAACAAATTGACCAAATCCGGATTTCTGCAGTCTGACCTGTACAAAAATGACCAAATGAACAGTGTTTGTTCATTAAGCCATAACTTGGGCTAGGCAGGTCTAAATGACCTGAAATTTTACCAGTGGACAGCTGAGATATAGACCTAAAACTTTTATGAAGAATAAAAACCCAAATTATGCCCTTAACCAAGTCATTTAGCCACCCAAAGTTGGTGATCTAAAACTGCCAGAACCAGAATTTGCCCAGAAATCTGGGTTAAGTCTAATCCGGCAGCCATGACTCAAATAGCTATAACTTGAGCTACAAAACTCCAATTTGAGTGATTAAAAAAGGAGAATAAAGTTAAGATAATAGGGAACATTTTTTGTGAAAAAAATTTTGCCAAATTCTAACATCAAAATGACCAATGGAACAGTGCAACCTAAGACGCCAAAACCGAAAATTTGCAATTTTGCCTAAAAGACCTAAGCTTTGAGAAAATGTCCAAAACCAACAAATTTAGTGACCAAAATGTGGTATGTGGGTGAAGTTGGAATTCCCATACCTATTAAGCCTAAGAAAGTCAACAAATTGACTTGAATAGTATAGTGAATAGTAACCCCGAAACACAAATTTTAAAGAACGTTAAGTTTAGCATATATAAGCTAGATAAAAGTGAATTTGAATTTATTTTTGGATTTATATTAAGTTATGATACTAAAATACTGTGAAACTGTGTGTTTCAGCTGAAAAAGGCTCGGAAAGTCTAAAAGACTGAGTTAAGGCCTCGAGGCGACTCACGTCAGGTTTGTGCACAATAAACCCTATTTAAACATTTTATCCTTGAAAAAAATTTATTTAGTACGCATTATGAGTTTAAGAATTTTTGTGTTGCCACTTTGTGATGAAATTGTAACTTTGGAAATTGATTTGATTTTTGTATGCAATATTTGAATAAAATGTTTGAAATGGATTTCTGATTCACATTTAGCATGACAGTGCCTTATTATTCCTCCTCCATTTATGGGGTTGAGATCGATTATTTTTCTCCCTCTCTAGTTTACCTGTTGAGGTTGTAGATCGGATGAGTACTCATTAGCTAGCTAGCCACCTCCCTCATTGATTTCGATTAGTGGGGTTGTAGATTGCTTTGTCGTGGTGTACAACATGGCATTGATCGGAAATTTTGTGTCATGGCTTAAGTTGTATATGAATTGGCAACACTGTATTTATTAAATTATTTGACCAAAATTGTGCTATTATGAGTTTTGATAATTTGGGAAATGTGATTGTGAAATATATAATTTGTGATTTGTCGATGAATGTTTTATGTACTGCATTTAAAATTTTTATTATGCACCACTGAGTTTTTTTATACTCAGCGATAGCTTATTTTGCTGTCGCAGATAAGAGCAAGGAAAAAGCAGCAGAGTGAGCTACTGGATTGGCAAGAACTTCTTGATCACTTTTGTACGGGTATTTATTTATACCCTTATAATTAATTGATGTAAATATTGTAATGTTTTATGTATCAATGTAAAGTTGAGCAGTTGTATAATAAATTGTAATAATATTATTTTTCATATTTAATATCTGTAAATTAAACTTGTGCATGTAAATTAGCTTTGTTGAATGAAATGATGAAATATTTTGAGATGACAAACTTGGATTAAATTGTGGAATTATTTTGAAGTGGTTTGATTTGAGAATTGAGATTAATTGGAGGTTGGGAGTTGTGGAAAAATTTATTGGAAGTGTTTTTCTCAGGTATTTGAAGAACTGTTTTCTCAAAATACAGACGGCACTCTGCCGAAATTTTTATAAAATTTGCGAAAAAATAAAAATGGATAATAATTTTTACTAATTTTGAAACTTCAATTAATTGTTTTAATTCCTACCAAAACGCTCACCACTTCCAAAATGTAAAAAAATGGTTTTAAAATCCCTTGTAGTGTACTTAATGAATTATCGGTAGGTGAAGTTTGGTACTTCATTAGGTATTCTACGGGATAATGTTATGCCTTATAGAGGGGTAAGGTGTGACAACTCTCCACCCGTGTATCAACTACATGAGCCAAGTAAGCCATATATCCACTCCTTACCATCCGTCTAGCTTTAGCTGTAGAGATTATATTAGATAGCATACTATGCCTCTGAGCTTGAACCATAACATGAACACATTCTGGGTTTTTGAAGGTCACCTGTTTCAATCTACAATCTACTATCGCATGATTCCTATACAGCTAGTCCATTCCAATGATCACATCAAAATCTTAGAATGGCATTTCAATCAAATCAGTGGGAAACTCTATCTTTTGGATAACTAGAGGACAGTCTCAAAATATTTTATTAACCATAACCTCTTTCCCCATAAAGCTAGAAATAAGCACATCATAACTCATGCGAACTGGCTCTGCATTTGCATGATAAGACAAAGTAGCACTAACATATGAGTGTGTGGATCTAGGATCAAAAGCACAAATGTATCTGAGTTAAAGAGAGAAAATATACTGACAATCACGTCCGACGCATCAGTCTCATCCCTCTGACGAATAGCATAAATCCTCGTCGGTGTACCAGAAACTCTTGGCTGATCAATGGTTACTGATGGGGATGCCTGTGAATTGCCCCCTCTAACCCTCTTCGGTTTGTGAGGGGTAGAAGTCTGTGGTCTCCTTACAGACCCTTCTGTCTGAACTAGGGTCATAGTAGGTCTGAAATTTGGGCACTCTCTAGCAAAATGGCCCATCTGACCACATGAATAACATCCCCTAGTAACACTCATTTAGATTTCTCTATGAAGTCTTCCACAGATATTGCATGTGGGGATATGAGAGGGTCTACTCTAGTTAATAGCAAGAGAACTAGCATGAGAATAGATAGGCTGGCTAAACTATTTCTGTGGTGGTGGTGGAGGTCTAAAACTCCTTGACCTCTGATGATAAGAGGTGGCCTGGAACTTCCCTTTCTTACTGGATGAACCACCAAGCTCAAAAGTGGTTCGTTTTTGCTACCCTTGCCTTGATTCCTTTTGATCATCCATCCTGCTATTAATCTCCAATTCCTTTGCATGGTTCACCATCTTGGCAAAGGTAGCATTCCTTCTTACAATTATCAATTTCTGTAACTCCTTATCCAGCCCATCTCTGAACCTCTTCATGCTCTTTTCCTCTGTGTTAATTAGACTCCTTCTATACCTGCTCAATCTGAGGAAGTCCTGTTCATATTCAATCACTGTGTGTCCCCTCTGCTTAACATCAATGTACTCCTTCAGGTTAGCATCCATATACACTAAAGACACATACTCTGCATTGAATTCATTGAGAAAATCATTCCATGTGAGGATTAACAATCTTGCACTGCTGTTGGGGACTGTCTTCCACTAGTCGTATGCATCCCCTTGAAGCAAATATACAGCAAAATCAAACTTTTGCCTGTCATCATAGTGCATGATGTCAAACACCCTCTCTAATCTCTCAAGCCACTGCTCGGCCTCCTGAGGATTTATCATGCCTTGAAATTCTAGTGCCTCATGCTGCTTGAACCCCTTATAATCCATCCTATCGTGATTATGAATCTGAGTAGCAACCCTCCTCAGAAGCTCTACAACTGGATTAGCCAGAACTTCTTGTTGGCCTTGGTTGCCAACCTTAGGATACTGAGGTGCCACACTTCCCACCTCATCATCTATCTCTTTCTGATTATTAACGACCATCACGTTTGCTCAAGTACCTTTATCAAGAGAAAATCACACTCATTAGGTTCATTTAACTATGGATGAGTAAACATGGATGCAAAAAAGTCTTTCAATTTCAATGTCAAATATTCAAACAATTTACAAGTATACAATTCGATAGTAGTAATTACAACCAAATATATTCTCAAGACATCTCCATATATCTTGCCTTACCACTTTAGCATGTAACACCCAAACCCTATCTATAGCTGGAGTAGTGTGCACATGCCTCTGAAACACACCCAAGAGTATATCTCAAGGGTTAACAATCCCTCCTACAAATCTTGATTTCCTTATTTCTAATTATGCTTCATTTTAGGGAAAAACAGTGGAAAATTTAAAAATTTCAAATCTATTTAAGTCATAAGAAAATAAAATTTATAAGTTTTCCATTTATTTGGAACTTCTCAAATAATGAAATTTAGTTTTAAATTTAAGGCCGAAATCCGACAGAGTTGCCCTTAAAATTTTGAGTAACTTGTTAAAATACCTATCAACATTTATCATATTACTTCAAGGCACATATGAAAACTATGTGGTTTCATTCACAACCCATCTCATAATAACCATGATTTAAGCAACCATCTCATCAATTAAGATAAATTTACATACTTGGAAATTTATAATATATACATATAAAAGCATTTACAAAATATAAGACTTGTTTCAACATCCATGTAGTTTGTAGAATTTAAATAGTTACAAATTAAAGGATTACATTTCATAACATAATTGCCTAATACAATGTAATCTCCTAATATGTACAAAATAATATGGTGTCTTCTCAAGTTTTGAGCAAAACATCACCCATTCGCCATCACTCTCGTACCGGCTCTTTATCCTTACTTTTATTACCTACGTAAAGTTCAAACAACTCTCCACTAAGCAAACTTGCTTAGTGGTGTTATAACTTAATGATATCATATCATGCAATATGTATGGAAGCAAATCTTGCATAATCTCATGAGACATGTTTCTAACAATTTTATTTCATTAGTACAACATGTAATCCCACACAATTTTCACATGACATGATATATCTTTTAATTTAATAACAATTACAATCAAAGTGCATAATATTTCATGAATAATCTTTTTCACATATCCCTTTTCATTTATTTTCTTAGCCCAATTACAATGTCTAGATAACTCAAGTGACAAGTATCCTCATTATGGCATAGGCCAAGTATCCTCATCATGGCATAGGCCAAGTTATTGTGCACAGTTATTGACTAGTCAATTTCCTCATGCCACTTATTTCTAGATTTTTAATGGGCATAAATGCTTCCTATTTCTAGACTTTTAATGGGTATACACCTTATCAATATTACATATAATTTATTCAATCAACACATACTTACCAATTTCTCCTTTATTCATAACTCATTCATAATCAATATCACTAATATCACATAATTGCATTTTCCAGTGAATTTAGGTAAACAGGTATAGAAAATTTAAAATTCTACTAAAAATCATAGAAACAGGGTTTTATTTCCATCTTTTGCAAAATTCAACTTTCATATGTCTATTTCAATCTTAAATTTGAATCATATCAAAATCAAGTCTACATTTCAAGTTATGGACAAAAATGTGCAACCTATTCCAGACTTCAGTCATATTTAGAGCAATAATAGGATATGTAAAAATATCACTATGCAGCCAGCAAAATCAATTCTCAGCTATAACTATAAAGTTTTAGGGCATTCATTAAGCTTTCCAACAGTTTAAGAATCACCCTGTTTCAAGTTCTGTAGCACAAGATATGAATTTTTAAATTTGATTGCCTTGCTTCTGGAAATCATCAGGTCGGTTCCCAGATTTAAGCAGTAAAAAATTTTGCCTTCAAATACTATCTTAACAAGGGAATTAGGTCTGGCACGAAACTACAAAGCTCTAGGGCATTTATTAAAGTTTCCATAAACATAAAGATTACAGTAATCCAACATTTCTAGTTCAAGTTATGAATTTTTAAAAGTGACTAATCCTGCACCCTATTGGTAGTTCCAAACTTCTAATACATACACAAGCTATCATTTTCATTACTTTGTATTTCTCCCTTATCCCTAGTGGAGTCCCCACTCAAACATGATAAAAAATACAAGTTATAGCACTAACATTACTTGAGTACTAGCTGTTGCCCCTCTTCCTTCAAGTCTCCACCAAACCATTCAAAGAATTAGGTTTCTTTAAGCTTGAATCACCAAGTCTTCTTGCTCCCTTTGCTTAGGCCTCTAAAAATAGTATGATCTAGGGTTTTTGCTTAGTGTCTCTTCTTCTAATTTGACAGAGTTTTGCTATTGAAAGGGAAAAGAAAGGAGAAAAAAAAAGGGATAAGTGGCCAGCTCCATGGAAAGAAAGATAAAGGGATTTTTGTTAGTTTTTACTCATTGGTCCTTCACCCTTTACCCATTGGTCCATGATATGCTTTCTATTTCCAATTGGTCATTCTTCTTTTTTTTTTTTTCATCATTTCTAAATTTTTTCCTCAACTTAGTAATTACTTCAAGTTAGTCCTCCAGCCTCTTGCTTGCCCCTTAACTTATTAATTAATTCAATTTAGTCCTCTAACCCTTAATGGCCGAATTTCTAGGTGTGAATAGAGGTAATTTCACATAATTAATTTTGAAATTTTTATAAATACCTTTTAGGGTAAATTGAGGATGTTACATTACTTGTTTACAGAATATGCAACTCTTATAGGAATGAAATGATCTGTCTTTTTCAACTTATCTACTATTATCCAAATTTATCATGTTAAGTGGATGCCACTGCCAACCCAATAACAAAGTCCATAGTCATATTTTACCAATTTAATGTGTGTGGATTAAATGGTGTGTGTGCCAAGTTAGGAGTGGCAACAGTTGATTGACTCCCCCTGAGGAATAAGTTGCAGCTGCACACTAGAAGTTAGGCACAGTAGGAGACAAGATAACCATATTCATTACATGCAGCAATTTGCAGGTGCATGCACCAGTCCACATTCATTAAGCCACCAATTGGCAATCCCTCATTGGATGGACAAATGTATGTATAACACCTTGCGAAGTTAGGTATCAAGCAATCTAAGAGCTTCCAACTTACTAACATTCCCTTTTTTTTTTTTCCTATTATTCTCACTTTTATTACTCAACTAAGGGGGTGTTTAATACAAGGCTAATAAGAGGTAATTGTTACCCTTATAATTTTGAACCCTTTATTAATGATGTTTAGATACTTAAAAATATTAGGTCAACTTTTTATCTTATTAATATTTATGCCTTCTTGAGGCGTTAAATATTAATCTTGGGGGACATAGGCTAATAATTACCCTCTTTAACCTTCTTCCAAACACATCCTTAATAATATACTAACTTGAAAAAAAAATTATTCAATACCTCTTATTTGCTTTAATACTAATACATCTGAACGTCTCATGACATTGCTTATTGCTAAGTACTTGTCATTTAGCAAAAATATATCAAAGAGATATTAGGAATTATACTATTATAGTACATTTAAGTCTTAGGATGTTATACAAATGGTGTATTCATGCTAGCTTTGTGCTTATTCGATTAATTCTCCTTTTTAGTAAGTCTAACCATATATTCTTACACACAATATGCATATATAAAAGTTACCTTTCAACTATCACTAATAAATTTTAAATTAATAGTACTTTAATTGACTTTAGTACTGTAAAGTCTCGAATTCAAACATGAATCAAAATGGATTGAAAAAATAAAAAAAGAAAAAACCTTCAGCTATTAAACATAAAAATTAAATCGAACAAATTGACAATAAATTAAAGAGCAAATTTATCTGTCAATTAAAGGAACCCTAATTTAAGAGTTAATTTAATATTACTGTTTGGTTTGCATTCAAAATAATAATACTTTAAATATAGCAATCATAAATCATTAAAATTTATTTTTAAATTTAAATTTAATATATTTTAGTTATGAAAATTAAAAAAATATATATTTTTAAATATTTATTATTTTAAATAATATTTTTCCAAAAATATATTTTGTAGCTTAAAAAAGCAATGTAAAATAACGGTTTTTTTTTTTTAATTTAACTTTGTTAAAACCTTTTTAAAATAATAAGATATAATAGTGATGAGTTTTAATTGAGTAATATTAAAATAGTTTTCAGGATTATAGGTTCTTAAATTTGACTTTCAGTCAGATATAATTATAAAAAAAATTATGATATTTAAATTTAAAATAAAAAAATGGTAAAACTGGAGATAAATATAAATGAAGGTGTTTGACTGTTAGGTAATTGTCCTCTAGGGTAATCGTTGCAAGGCAGTTTTGGATAAGCAGAATCGGATTTTTCTGTCTTTCGTCTTTGTCAGCTTCTTAGTTATCGTTTGGCTTTATCTTAATTACTTCCAATACATTTCTCAATTTACGCGCATTTTCTTCCGTCTAACTGTCACTTGGGTGCGCTTCTCTCACACCCTATCACTGCCACTCTCCGCGTTTTCAATCTATCTCGCCCACTTTGATAATTTATTCTAATCAACTTGCTTCATTTAATTTTAGTATATATCAGTTTTTATCGTATAAATTTCATAATTCTAAATACATTCTAGTATTATTAAATTAAAATTTATTGATATATATATATATATATATAATTATAAAAAATATAAATATTTAATTTATTATGTTGGACGTAATTAATAATATTAAATTTTAATTATAAATAAATATTAAATAAAAATTATTAGAAATATAATTTTTTTATAGTGAATATAAAATTAATTACATGTAGAAATTAATAAAAAAAATCAAAAGTTCAAAAATATTATAGTAAATACAATTTAATTAATAATTTGTTATCATTATTAGATTAGTAAATTAATATTATTTAACAATGAAATTTAATAAAAATAATAGCTGGATTCATTTTAACAATATTCAAGCGATATATTTTTTGACAAAAGATCTACTTTGCACATAATTCCTTTTAAGCAAATGATAAGCATACAATTTCTTTTTGTATTATATTATTGCCTTTCTAAGGATATATCATTGTTACCATTATTGTCTTAATTCTATTAGTCGATTATTATTATCTCAATTTTCATTCTTTTAATAATTATTTATTACTTGATAATTTTGCACATGATTTCTTTTAAGTAAACTCATAACAACATTTTGAAACTCTAAATTTCAGTTGTCACGCATTATTTTTCCTTTTATTTATACATTTTTATCTAAAAAATTTAAGTCTTATTCGATAACAATTTTTAAGATAGCGTTTAGTGTTTTAATCATAATCAAAACATTACCTCTCGTATTTATATTGTTCCATAATATAATATTTATAGTAGTGTTTAGAGGTTAAGTGAGAGGTTCAGGAAAAGTTACCCCTCTTAATTTAGGGTTTGAGAGAGCATTTTGACTAGGGTCAACAAGATGATAATACTATTTTTACATTTAACAACTAATCCAATATTTATTTTTATCGAACACTTCTACTTTAAATCACTATATAAACAACTAGCAAAATAACTGACAACTACTAAAATAACTAATAGTTACTAGAACAACTAATAATGCCGATCAGGGTCTTAGAGTACCCATGATATGAATTCTCAAGAAAAAGTATCCGGTTAAAATTTAAGATTCTCTCAATTAAAATGATATATTTTAAAACTCATCAATCCTATGTTTAAATACTAAAATTTAAAATAAGATATTTAAATTTAATTTTAATAAAAATATTGATAAATTTTAAATTTTAGATATTACCACTTCACTTGTTAAGAACTTTTAACTAGTGAATTTAAAATAATACTATTTTATACTTTATTTTAAACTCACACTCAAATAAAATATTTACTGCCAATTGGAGTAGTATGGTTAGTCTTTTTACATTTTAAAAGGGAAAAATTATACAATTAAATTTAGGTATGTATGATGGTTTTATTATAACTATTACGGATCCTACATGAGTCCCATTATAATTAATAATTATAATTAAATCATTGTATATATAATGGTTGCACAAAATAAAAATTTCTTAAAAGATGTAGGTAGTGGAGAGATTTCGAGTTCAAATCTCTTCATTTACCTCTTCTAAAATTATTAACCATTATGATGAGAAAAAGAGAGAGTTGAGCTACCTCCCATTAAGTAGCTCGCGCGCGCGTGTATATATATATATATATATATAACCTTTATAAACTTAAAATATATTTATTTCAAAATCACATTCAAATAAGATATTAATTATCTCATTTAAAATATTTACTTTATATTTAAAATTTTTCCATTTAAACACAAAATAAAAATAAAATAATGACGTAAGCTATCAAATTTTTTTTTGTTATCTATTTAAATGAAATAATAAAATAAAATTGAAATGAATATCTTAAAAATTTTTAATTCTAAGAATCACTAATAATATTTGCATTTAAAACGTGATTGTATGATATTAGATGAATGGTTAGTAAAATGATGTCATTACAAAATTTCATAATTAGGGTGAAAAGAAAAGTTAGACCAACAACACTTTCTTTTAAAGTTTCAGCTAACGATCAAAGTTGGACTAGCAACACTTTCTTTCAACTACCATTCTCACACCGCCCATTCTTCTCCCTCCATACGCTCCATTTATTAAGTACCCTTTCATTATCATCCATAGAGCGCACACACACACACTCCTTAGCTTCACCACAGAAACAAGAAAAAAGAGAAGAATTTTCTATCTGTTGGCTCTTTATTTCATTTTCTTTGCTTTCAGTTTCTACTCCTAATGGCTGACTTGGATCACTCCTCTAGTGATGATGTCTCTGTTGATTCTAGAGGTATTTATTCTGAAATTCATGGGTCCTTTGTTTTTGCAGTTTTCAAATCTATAAAGGCCGACTCTGATTGCTCTTCTTTTGATTTCTGCTATCTATTTTGGGGTCTTTTTCTTCTTTTCTTACCATTTCTTGATTCTAACAATAGGCTTACTGGGTTTCCTCTAGAAAATATGAAAAATTTTCTGGGTTTTTGTTTTCCTTATCAAGTACATATTAATTATTCTTGTCCTGAAACTACCCATATGAAAATAATAGCTCTTTTCGCTTTCTTTTGGGGTACCAATTGCAGAGAAATCCAGCCAAGACACTAAGCTTGAATTCACAGAGGATGAAGAAACCCTTATTACTAGGATGTACAATCTGGTTGGTGAGAGGTGTGCTTTAACTTCTTGGTTTTCTTTTTTTGTTTTTCTGTATTTTATCTTCTAGAGAAATGGATGATCCCATTTGAAAGAATTAAAGATTAATTTTGTAGGTGGTCTCTAATTGCTGGAAGAATTCCTGGAAGAACAGCAGAGGAAATTGAGAAGTACTGGAATTCAAGATTCTCTACAAGTCAATAAAATTAAAAAAAAAAAGAAAAAGAAAAAAAAAAAGATGTAAAGGCTAATTATTAGATACACCGGATGCTCTCTCTCTCACAGGAAAATATAGAAAGTGAGTGTCACATGATTGTAAGAGAGGGTGTATACACCGGTGCACCTAATAATTTCTCGGATGTAAATGGTGCTGCCTCTGTTATGTGGTTTATCACATCAGCAAAATTTTGGATCGGAGTGGCAAAGTTAAAATGCTGCAAGGGCTTAGCTAGTTTTCTTTGCCTATAAAGAAAAGAGAAGAAAATGCAGTATGGGGTTTTTATGACAATATAAATATGTTGGTAATTTAATTCTTCATTTTGGTAATGTTGTAATTTTGTAAGTAACGTGTGGGAGCTTTTCTTCTCTTTGGTGTTGTACCACGTTACTTTGGGAGAAGAATTTTGTGTCAAATATAAGACTTGACTAAATCTTTTTCTCTTTACCTAATTAATTTTAGAGTAGAATTAAATTTAGTACATTTTCCTTGCATGATATCAGATTTATCTATTTTAATATTAAGTCACTCAATAAACATATTTACTTATAATTTTCCATTTAAATTAGCTTTTACTTTTAATTTATTTTCTCTACACTTATCCATGTAAATGGTGATTTTAAGATAATTTATATAAATTAATAAATTAATAAAAAGTGAAAATATATGTAATTGTGAACTACACAGAATTATAATTATTAAGTAATTTTTTTATTTAATAACTATAATTAATATATTTATCAATCTTGTATTGACTTTATTGCAGATAATAAAATTTTTCACATTTGATTGGACTTTTGGATCCACAACTACCTATAATTTAAATGGGACAACGCTTCAAATTTAATGGAGCAAATTAATAAAAATAAATATTATTAATTAGATTTTTATATTTATTAGACTACATGAGTGGGGCAATTCATTAAAAAGTAAAGAATTTAATTAAAAAATTTGTAAAGAGAGTGAGGCCAGTTGGGCAATTGGCCCACTGCCCCCCTCCTCTAAATTAGCTGGTGCTCATTTCACCTATATTAATATCAAAATTTTGATAACTACAGAAATTGTTTTAATATTTTAAATTTTTGAAAGGGAATCTAACTGTTATGTTTGAATTCGTATCCTTTTGCACTCAATCAATACTCAATCATTAGCCTATGATCAAATTGAAGACGCACATTTTCAAGGGTGATAACTTAGGATCAGGAGACTGCCTAAAATTAGAATAGGGATCAATTTCTTTTTATAAAAAATCTATATCAAATCAAGCCAATATACATTGGAATTTCTTTTGGTAGTTTAATTAAAAAAAAATAGTAATAGTTAATAGTTACTATCTATATCATAATGTAGAGTAGGACAATGCTTGAAATTTGATAATTTTTTTGTTTTTAAAAATTTTTAGATAAAAGAGATAAATATGCATAAGGAGAAACATTATAATTTTATAGACATTAAGAATAGAGAAAGTTACTAGAGAGCACTTGGTACCCATTTGGATTTCAACACAACTTTCCATCCTTAAACAAATAGATAGTCTAAAAGAACTATATAGACATTGGAAGACATGCTGTAACACCCCCGTTTGCATAGCCTGGTAGATTTCACTGTTCCGGTGACCGGTGTCGGTCCGGACAATTAAGGAGATTAGAGCCACATTTAAGACAACTTGAGAAGCCATAAACACAAATAATTAGTAATGTTTAATTAGTTAACTATAAATAAGAAAAACAGAACATAAGAGGTTAAACGAGCCGAGAGTCACAGCGATGAGTGACCTCTCTGAATGATCACAAGTCGTTTTAAACTCAAATTTCGAACCGTAAAAGTGACGTTGCGGTCCTTAGGACCCTTATGAACACAAGTGGAAAAGAGAAAATCACGAAAAAGAATCATAAGCTACCAAATAATTAGGTCGAGAGCCTAAGAAATATTGGATTATTTACAAACCGGATGAACCGCGATGGGCAATTTGGTCAATTGACCCGAGTCGACTCGACCTAATCGTCGAATAAAATCGGAGAAAAGAAAATTTCGGAATCGAGAATTAAATTAAAGAACTAATAGAAAAAAAAAAAAAAAGAAAGAAGATGGAAAAGTCAAAGTGATGACATCATGCATGATGTCATAAAGGCTTAACTAATTTATTTTATTAATTTGGAAATTTTGGTCTTCCTAAGACATAAAAGAAAAGAAAAGAAAAGAAAAGAAAAAAAAAATATAATAAAGTCATCTTCTTCATCAAAAACGTGACTCTCTCTCCCTCACCCTCTCCCTCACCCAAAACCTCCATTAAAGCTCAATTTTGAGCTTGAAAATCATAAGATTTCACCATAGAAAAATTAGCCACCATAGTTAAAGCTTATCTAGGCAACTTGAGAAGAGGATTGAGCAAGAAAGAAAGAAGGAAAATTTGAAGGAAATGAGGAAGAAAATTGCTACACAAAGGTTAGTATGCTAAACTCTTCATTTATCCATTCAAATGCACATGTGATGGTTGAAAGTGAGCTTAGAACTTGATTAAATGAAACAAACATGGGAGAATGACCATTGCTGAAATTTGACCTGGTTGGGAGGAGTATGGTTTGCATGAATATGATGCAATTGAATGAGTTTAGAAACTTTACATAGTTAAATGATTAACATTTAAACCATTAGAACTAGTTAAAGGCATGAAAATGATGAGTTAGGGTTTTCAATGCTAGGGTTTATGAACCAAAATTTGGAGAAATACATAAATGGCATGTTTAACCTATTGTGAAGTGAAATAATGGTCAATTATGACCAAATAACTTGTGTGGGAATGATAGGAAACTAAGTTAAATTCGTAGGTCAATGGTCATGCTGCTGGTAGCATGACCAAACCCACTTTGAAGGACCAAAACTCAAATTTTACAAGTCCAATTGATATGCCACCAATTGGAGATGAAAATAGAGATAAAAGAGGACAATTTTCATTAAGGAACCATAGCCAAAAACTGACCAAAACTTGGTGAAATTGATAGCAGGCTGCCACTGCACTAAACTGACCAAATGAACAGTAACTGTTCATTTGGTCATAACTCGAGCTAGGTAGGTCAAATTGACCTGAAATTTTACCAGCAATTAGATATGATATAGACCTAAAACTTTCATGAAGAACACAAACCCAAATTAGGCCATTAACTCATTCAAATCATTGAGCAAAGTTAAATTTACTGTACTGAGATTCTGCAGAATTTTCATTGAGCAGCAATGTTTGGATGGTTATAACTCTCTCTAGAAAACTCGGATTTAGGCGATTCTTGAACCGATGGAAACCTAAGACATAGTACAACATTTCATATGAAGAAAGTGAGACCAAATTATGAACTTAACTTGATCAAATTATTAACCAAAGTTGGACCAAAAATCTGCTAGCACCAAAATCTCAGTATGAACAGTACACGTGAACAGTAAATTTATTTTGGCCATAACTTGAGCTACAAAACTCCGATTGAGGTGATCCAAAAATGAGAATACACTTAAGACAATAAGGAACATTTTCTATGAAGGAAGTTTTGTCAAATTCCAACAGTAGATCGACCAATGGAACAGTGCAACTTCGGAGAACCAAAACCGAAAATTGGCAATTTTGCCAAAATGACCTAAGCTTTGAGAAAATGACCAAAACCAACAAGTTTAATGACCAAAATGTGGTATGTGGGTGAAGTTAGAGTTCCCATACCTAGTAAGCCTTAAAAAGTCAACTATTTGACTAGAATAGTGCAGTGAATAGTAACCCGAAACATAAAATTTCGAGAACGTCGAATTTAACACGTTAGAGCTAAGTTTATTTGGATTTATTTTAAGTTCTAATACTGAAACATTGTAAAATTACGTGTTTCAGTGGAAAAGAATACCGGGACAGAACCCGAGGAGTAGAGTCAAGGCCAACAGGCGACTCGTTTGAGGTTTGTGCACAACATATACTTTTATAATCATCTTTTGCATATCGTTTTGAACAATATGAAATATTGGATTATGGCATTTTTATGATGTTTGATCTAAATTGTTGAAAGTTATTATGTATATTTGAAAAGACAATGTTTAGCAAATTGTTAAGATAAGTTTTGAAACCACAGTGTCATGACCATATATTTGAACACCTCACTAGCACGACTAGTGGGGGTAATTAGTTTCGAATTTTGATTCCTTCTCTGGAGAAGTGTTGAGGTGTGCCAGTAGAAGAGGATGTGAATGGATATCCATATATTTGAGCTAGCTAGCCTTGTGATATGATTTCTCTTTAGCCTCTGGCTATTGAGATTCATGTGATTTCTCTTTAGCCTCTGGCTATTGAGATTCTATTTGTTTCGAATGGCGTGATCTAACTGTGGGTTTTATGAAATGTGTTTTGATACTTTGAAATGAACTTGGTTTACATGTAAAATCTTACAATGCATAATTATATTTAATTTTCATGTTTAGCCAAATTTTTGAATGAATGTGCTTTAAGTTTTGCATAAAGATTATTTTAGTATATTGTGCACCACTGAGTCCTAGTACTCAGCGATAGCTTTTATTGCTGTCGCAGATACAGAGACTAGAGGAGCAGCAGACTGAGCTGCTGAGGTGTGTGGAGTTATCAGCTTGAAGTCTTTGGGTATAATTTATACCCTAACTGTAAATACTTCTTTTGATGTATATATTGCACATGAATGTATGGGCATGTAAAAGTGGGTCTTGAGCAGTTTGTATAAAATTTGTATAAGTTGTAATATATATTGTGGTTTTAAAACTCTCTTAATGTAAATGTTGTAATAATGTATCTAAATTGTTTTGTTTCAACTGAAATATGAATGATATTGATTGACAGTATTTTGAGAATTATTGAACTTGTGAATTTTGAGAAATTGATTGAGTTTGATTGTGAAACCAAAGTAGTGGTTGAGAAAAACTTTTAGAAGTGCTTTTTATAGGTATTCGAAGAACGGTTTTCTCAAAATACAGAGGAAACTCTGTCAAAATTTTTATAGAATTTGCAGAAAACTAAAATGGACAAAAAAATATTAACTAGTTTTAATTTTAACTAAATGTTTTAAGTACTTATTAGAAAATGCTCACCACTTATCAAAAATAAGAAAATTGTTTTAAAATCCCTTGTAGGGTACTTAATGAGTTATCGGTAGGTGAAGTGCGGTAGTTCATTAGGTATTCTACGGGATCATGTGATGCCTTACAGAGGGGTAAGGTGTGACATGTCTTAGTGGTATCAGAGCAAATTTTTGAATTATGTTTTAACTTGTGAATTTGTGTCTTTTCTTTATTAAGTACAACTGCTCAATGTCCATAATTGTTACATACAGTGCATTACATCATGAATATGAACTAACGGAGGGAAATCTCCTTGTGTTACTTGTTCAGGAGATACCCTAATTTCAGACTGAAATGGTTGAAGGGGATCGCCGATTGAGTAGTCTGTTGAAGCTGAGGGACAAGGGGAAGCCCCAGCTTTACCGAATGTCAGTGGGTCAGTAGCACCAGCCCCACAAATGCCGCAGTTCCCTGCACAATTTGCACAGCAGATGGCTGCGATGTTTCAACAAATGGCTGGGGGTATGCCCGTTCAAACTCCACCACAACCACCTGTGGCACAACCATTGCCTCCAGCCAGACAATATGATAAATTACTGAAGTATGGGGCTGCAGAATTTAAGGGTACAGTGGACCCTTTAGAGGCAGAGCAATGGCTTGAAAGAATGGACAGAGTGTTTAAGAAGCTGCACTGCTCAGAGGAGTTGAAGTTTGAATATTCTGTGTCGCTACTGCAAGGGGATGCATATGATTGGTGGAAGACCATCCCCACGGCTTAGCGTAACCACCGCTTGACCTGGGATGACTTCATCAGAGAGTTCAGACAGAAATACATCCCAGATGCATATGTTGATCAGAAGTTACAAGAGTTTTTGAGTCTAAAACAAGGGAATAGATCAGTGGCAGAGTATGAGAGGGAGTTCTCCCGCCTGAGTCACTATGCGGAGAGTCTCCTTACTACCAGTAAAGCAAGATGCAAGAGATTTGAAACGGGTTTGAAGCCCAGCATAAGGATGCAAGTTGGGGATTTCACACAAAGAACTTCTCGTAACTTATGTCTCAAGCACTTGAACCGAGAGAGTTGAAGGTAAGCAAACCAGTGAAGGAAAAAGTTGAGAAATTAGAAAAAGACAAGGGGGAAAAATCGTTGAACAGAGTTCTCGTGCTACCTGGAAAGAAAAAGAAGTTTAGTGGACCCACAGGGTCGAGGTGGAAGGTTTGGTAGAGGTAGATTTTCCAGTCGAGACCCCAGGTCAGTCGTGATCAGCGAGGGTTCACATTACGCCCGCCGTGAGACTTGTGGCAAGATTCATGGGGAATGTTATTGGGCCACCGAGCCTGCTTTTAACTGTGGAGGCAAGGGCCATATAGCTAAAGACTGTACTAGTGCTCCGAGATATGGTCCAGCTCCTACTCGCCGAGGATCTATTCGCAGTCCCGCTCCCGCAGGTTCACAGTCATTTGGCGAGAGGAAGAGGCAGAGGTAGAGGCACTACTTGCAAATCGAGCACGCTTGGTCAATCGGCAAGGAAGTGCTTCAACTGAATCTACGCAATGAAACAATGAGAGAAGAGGTGAGACTTCGATGTGGTAGCCGGTACATTCTCTATCTCTGGTCAAGATGTATTTGTATTGTTTGATCCGGTTCAACCCATTCATATGTTAGTGCTAGCATAGTCGGTTCACTTGTCATTCCCATGTGTGCAAATGGGTTTTGAAGTGCTAGTAACTAGTCCGTTAGGACAAGAGGTCCGGTCAACGTAATTTATAGAGACTATCCTTTGGTGATCCAAGGACATGTTTTCCTATCAGACTTGATTGAGATGCCCTTCAGAGAGTATGATATTATCTTAGGCATGGATTGGTTAGCCAGGCATCATGCTATGATTGGATCAGAGATCAAGATACACTTTTGGTCTCCTCTCATGCGGTGATGTGGTCATACACGGGAGAGGCATTTATCGCCATCAAACATCATTTCGCTGCACTAGCCGTAAAGATGATCGTAAAGGGGTGTGAAGCATACTTGGCACATGTGATAGACACCCAAGTGGGGAGTCCAGACTAAGGGACATCCCTATCAGTATGTGATTTTCCTGATGTGTTTCTGATGAATTGCCGTGATTACCTCCGAAAGAGAGGTGCGATTTGAAATTGATGTTATGCTCAGTGTGGATCCAATCTCCATAACGCCATATAGAATGGCACCGCAATTGAAAGAGTTGAAAGTGCAGTTGCAAGAATTGCTTGACAAGGGCTTTATCCGCCCTAGTGTGTCACCTTGGGGAGCGCCAGTGTTGTTTGTAAAGAAGAAAGATGGCACTCTCCGCTTGTGTATTGATTATCGGCAGTTGAATAAGGAGACAATAAAGAATAGATATCCATTGCCCCGCATTGATGACTTGTTTGATCAGTTGAGGGGTGCAGCTGTGTTCTCCAAAATTGACATGAGATCAGGTTATTATCAGCTGAAAGTACAAGAGCAGAGTATTTCTAAAACTGCCTTCAGAACCCGCTATGGCCATTATGAGTTCCTAGTTATGCCATTTGGGTTAACTAATGCTCCGGCTGCTTTTATGGATCTGATGAACACTATCTTCAGACCATACCTCGACCAGTTTGTTGTGGTATTCATTGATGATATATTGGTCTACTCGAGGAATACAGAAGAGCATGATAGACATTTGCGGATTGTACTGCAGACTTTGAGGGAGAAACAGCTATATGCCAAATTGTCGAAGTGTGAATTTTGGCTGAAGGAAATATCTTTCTTGGGGCATGTAGTATCAGAAGAGGGCATCAAGGTAGATCCAAGTAAGATTGAAGCTGTCCTTAATTGGAGGCCACCCAGAAATGTCACGTAGATTAGCGCTGGTTTAGCCGATACTACCGTAGATTTGTGAAGGGATTCTCCATGTTGGCATCTCCATTGACCAAGCTGCTTAGAAAAGATGTAAAATTTCAGTGGACGGATAAATGCCAGCAGAGTTTTGATGAATTGAAAAGATGTTTGACTGAAGCTCCAGTCCTAACTTTACCCACACCGGGTAAAGAATATACAGTTTACAGCGATGCTTCTCACAACGGGTTAGGTTGTGTGTTGATGCAAGATCGAAATGTCATTGTCTATGTATCACGCCAGCTAAAACCGCATGAGAGGAATTATCCGACACATGATTTGGAGCTTGCAGCCATTGTGTTTGCTCTTAAGATCTGGAGACATTATTTGTATGGGGAGAAATGTTACATCTACACAGATCATAAGAGTTTGAAGTATTTGGGCACCCAGAAAGAGCTGAATTTGAGACAGAGGAGATGGTTAGAGTTGATAAAAGACTATGATTGTCTGATAGACTATCAGCCAGGGAAAGCTAATGTTGTGGCTGACGCCCTAAGTCGCAAGACTATGGCAAGTCTACGAGTTACTCCTTTGTCTTTGGTACATGAGTTAAGATCATTACATGCCAGTTTAGAGATTAATGATGAGGGGCAGACAGCAGTTGCATGGCATGTACAGCCAGTGTTGATTGATAAGATAAGAATGGCTGCTCAGAATGATCAGAAGTATCAGAAGTTGATGGAAGAAGTCCGACAGGGCAAGAAACTAGAATTCTCAATCAGAGATGATGGTCTATTGCTACACCAGGGCAGAATATGTGTTCCTAATGATGTTGATTTGAGGCAGATCATTTTGAAGGAAGCACATGAGTCTCCTTTTGCCATGCACCCTGGTGGCACAAAAATGTATAGAGGGCTAAAGGAGCATTACTGGTGGATGGGTATGAAAAGAGATGTGGCAGAGTTTGTATCCAAATGCCTAACTTGTCAGCAAGTAAAGGCAGAGCATCAAATACCCACTGGGTTGTTACATCCACTACCAGTACCAGAGTGGAAATGGGAGAGAATAACGATGGATTTTGTGATGGGACTTCCGAGGACACAGAAGAGTCATGATGCAATTTGGGTCATTGTTGACAGACTGACTAAGTCTGCTCATTTTCTGCCAGTCCGAATGGACTACAGTTTAGAAAGATTGGCCAAGTTATACATTGATGAGATTGTGAGATTGCATGGAGTGCTAGTATCCATCGTGTCAGACAGAGATCCTAGGTTCACTTCTAGATTCTGGGGTAGTCTTCAGAGAGCCCTAGGAACTAGATTGAACTTCAGTACTGCATTCCACCCACGCATGCATGGCCACCCGAGAGGGTAATTCGGATCTTGGAGGACATGCTACGGGCTTGTGTGATTGAGTTTGAGGGTAGTTGGGATACACACTTGCCTTTGATTGAGTTTGCTTATAACAACAGCTATCAATCAAGCATTGGGATGCCTCCATATGAAGCTTTGTATGGCAGAAAATGTAGAACCCCGTTGTGTTGGGATGACGTGGGTGAAAGAAAAATGATTGGACCCGAAATTGTTCAACAGACTGAAGAGAAAATCAAGGTGATCAGGGGTCGACTTAAAGCGCATCGCATCACAAAAGTCCTATGTTGATATGAAAAGAAGGGATATTGAGTATGCAGTGGGTGAGAAGGTTTTCCTCAAAGTTTCTCCTTGGAAGAGAATTATGAGATTCGGTAGAAAGGGGAAACTGAGTCCTCATTTTATCGGGCCATATGAGGTTCTAGAAAGAGTGGGTCCTTTGGCATATCGGTTGGCACTACCTCCAGAGTTGGAGAAGATACATAATGTCTTCCATGTGTCTATGTTGAGGAGGTACCGATCAGACCCATCTCATGTACTACCAGTAGAAGAAATTGAAGTGAATCCAGACCTCACATATGAGGAAGAACCCATAGTGATTCTGGCTTATAAGGTGAAGCAGCTACGGAATAAGCAAATACCGTTGGTAAAAGTGCTGTGGAGCCATCATTCGGGCCAAGAGGCTACTTGGGAACGAGAAGAGGACATGAGGAGACAGCACCCACAGCTATTCAGAGATTAGTACCAGGTAAAATTTCGAGACGAAATTTATTTTAAGGGGGAGAATTGTAACACCCCGCTTGCATAGCTCAGTAGATTTCATCGTTGGACCTGTCGGTCCGGACAATTAAGGAGATTAGAGCCACATTTAAGACAACTTGAGAAGCCATAAACACAAATAATTAGTAATGTTTAATTAGTTAACTATAAATAAGAAAAACAGAACATAAGAGGTTAAACGAGCCGAGAGTCACAGCGATGAGTGACCTCCTCGGGAATGATCACAAGTCATTTTAAACTCAAATTTCAACCGTAAAAGTGACGTTGCGGTCCTTAGGACCCTTATGAACACAGTGGAAAAGAGAAAATCACGAAAAGAACTGTTAAGCGGTCAAATAATTAGGTCAGGAGCCGGAAGAAATATTGGATTATTTACAAACCGGATGAACTGCGAGGGCAATTTGGTCAATTGACCGAGAGTGACTCGACCTAATCATCGAATAAAATCGGAGAAAATAAAATTTTAGAATCGAGAATTAAATTAAAGAACTAATAGAAAAAAAAAAGAAAGAAGATGAAAAAGTCAAAGTGATGACATCAAGCATGATGTCAGAAAGGCTTAATTGATTTATTTTATTAATTTGGGAATTTTGGTCTTCCTAAGACATAAAAGAAAAGAAAAGAAAAGAAAAAAAAAATATAATAAAGTCATCTTCTTCATAAAAAACGTGACTCTCTCTCCCTCACCCTCTCCCTCACCCAAAACCTCCATTAAAGCTCAATTTTGAGCTTGAAAATCATAAGATTTCAACATAAAAAAATTAGCCACCATAGTTAAAGCTTATCTAGGCAACTTGAGAAGAGGATTGAGCAAGAAAGAAAGAAGGAAAATTTGAAGGAAAGGAGGAAGAAAATTGCTACACAAAGGTTAGTATGCTAAACTCTTCATTTATCCATTCAAATGCACATGTGATGGTTGAAAGTGAGCTTAGAACTTGATTAAATGAAACAAACATGGGAGAATGACCATTGCTGAAATTTGGCCTGGTTGGGAGGAGTATGGTTTGCATGAATATGATGCAATTGAATGAGTTTAGAAACTTTACATAGTTAAATGATTAACATTTAAACCATTAGAACTAGTTAAAGGCATGAAAATGATGAGTTAGGGTTTTCAATGCTAGGGTTTATGAACCAAAATTTGGAGAAATACATAAATGGCATGTTTAACCTATTGAGAAGTGAAATAATGGTCAATTATGACCAAATAACTTGTGTGGGAATGATAGGAAACTAAGTTAAATTCGTAGGTCAATGGCAGCATGACCAAACCCACTTTGAAGGACCAAAACTCAAATTTTACAAGTCCAATTGATATGCCACCAATTGAAGATGAAAATAGACATAAAAGAGCACAATTTTCATTAAGGAACCATAGCCAAAAACTGACCAAAACTTGGTGAAACAATTGACCAAAATGAGTTGATAGCAGGCTGCCACTACACTAAACTGACCAAATGAATAATAACTGTTCATTTGGTCATAACTCGAGCTAGGTAGGTCAAATTGACCTGAAATTTTATCAGCGATTAGATATGATATAGACCTAAAACTTTCATGAAGAACACCAACCCAAATTAGGCCATTAACTCATTCAAATCATTGAGCAAAGTTAAATTTACTGTACTGAGATTCTGCAAAATTTTCATTGAGCAGCAATGTTTGGATGGTTATAACTCTCTCTAGAAAACTCGGATTTAGGCGATTCTTGAACCGATGGAAACCTAAGACATAGTACAACATTTCATATGAAGAAAGTGAGACCAAATTATGAACTTAACTTGATCAAATTATTAACCAAAGTTGGACAAAAAATCTGCTAGCACCAAAATCTCAGTATGAACAGTACACATGAATAGTAAACTTATTTTGGCCATAACTTGAGCTACAAAACTCCGATTGAGGTGATCCAAAAATGAGAATACACTTAAGACAATAAGGAACATTTTCTATGAAGGAAGTTTTGTCAAATTCCAACAGTAGATCGACCAATGGAACAGTGCAACTTCGGAGAACCAAAACCGAAAATTGGCAATTTTGCCAAAATGACCTAAGCTTTGAGAAAATGACCAAAACCAACAAGTTTAATGACCAAAATGTGGTATGTGGGTGAAGTTAGAGTTCCCATACCTAGTAAGCCTTAAAAAGTCAACTATTTGACTGGAATAGTGCAGTGAATAGTAACCCGAAACATAAAATTTCGAGAACGTCGAATTTAACACGTTAGAGCTAAGTTTATTTTGGATTTATTTTAAGTTCTAGTACTGAAACATTGTAAAATTGCGTGTTTCAGTGGAAAAGAATACCGGGACAGAACCCGAGGAGTAGAGTCAAGGCCAACAGGCGACTCGTTTGAGGTTTGTGCACAACATATACTTTTATAATCATCTTTTGCATATCGTTTTGAACAATATGAAATATTGGATTATGGCATTTTTATGATGTTTGATCTAAATTATTGAAAGTTATTATGTATATTTGAAAAGACAATATTTAGCAAATTGTTAAGATAAGTTTTGAAACCACAGTGTCATGACCATATATTTGAACACCTCACTAGCACGACTAGTGGGGGTAATTAGTTTCGAATTTTGATTCCTTCTCTGGAGAAGTGTTGAGGTGTGCCAGTAGAAGAGGATGTGAATGGATATCCATATATTTGAGCTAGCTAGCCTGTGATATGATTTCTCTTTAGCCTCTGGCTATTGAGATTCATGTGATTTCTCTTTAGCCTCTGGCTATTGAGATTCTATTTGTTTCGAATGGCGTGATCTAACTGTGGGTTTTATGAAATGTGTTTTGATACTTTGAAATGAACTTGGTTTACATGTAAAATCTTACAATGCATAATTGTATTTAATTTTCATGTTTAGCCAAATTTTTGAATGAATGTGCTTTAAGTTTTGCATAAAGATTATTTTAGTATATTGTGCACCACTGAGTCCTAGTACTCATGATAGCTTTATTCTTTGTCGCAGATCAGAGACTAGAGGAGCAGATCGAATCACTTGAGGTGTTGGGAGTTATCAGCTTGAAGTCTTTGGGTATAATTTATACCCTAACTGTAAATACTTCTTTTGATGTATATATTGCACATGAATGTATGGGCATGTAAAAGTGGGTCTTGAGCAGTTTGTATAAAATTTGTATAAGTTGTAATATATATTGTGGTTTTAAAACTCTCTTAATGTAAATGTTGTAATAATGTATCTAAATTGTTTTGTTTCAACTGAAATATGAATGATATTGATTGACAGTATTTTGAGAATTATTGAACTTGTGAATTTTGAGAAATTGATTGAGTTTGATTGTGAAACCGAAGTAGTGGTTGAGAAAAACTTTTAGAAGTGCTTTTTACAAGTATTCGAAGAACGGTTTTCTCAAAATACAGAGGAAACTCTGTCAAAATTTTTATAGAATTTGCGGAAAACTAAAATGGACAAAAAAATATTAACTAGCTTTAATTTTAACTAAATGTTTTAAGTACTTATTAGAAAATGCTCACCACTTATCAAAAATAAGAAAATTGTTTTAAAATCCCTTGTAGGGTACTTAATGAGTTATCGGTAGGTGAAGTGCGGTAGTTCATTAGGTATTCTACGGGATCATGTGATGCCTTACAGAGGGGTAAGGTGTGACACATGCTTTGTATGTGCGTGATGGACTTTAATGGATATTGGGATGAGTAACTGCCATTGATAGAGTTTGGCTACAACAACTATCATACCAGTATCAAAATGGTACTCCTATGGCACACTGTGTGGCAGGAAATGTAAGTCCCTTTATATTGGATAGAGACTGGGGAATGGAATGTTCGTGACATAGAATTGTTGCAGCATTCCATTGAGAAGATTCCTTAGTTTTGTGAAAGGTTGAATACGACATTCAATAGGCAAAAGTGTCTTATAGATCCTAAGAGCCCCTACCTCCTTATCCTTTATTTTCTTTCAATAAACTTATATTTTCTTTTTCAATAACAAATCTACTTTTCTTCTTTTATTTCTTCCATGTGTGGAGTTCTTAATTTTCTTTTCCCCCTATGTGTGGAGTTTTTGTTTTTCTGTTCTCCCTTTTATTTGGTGTTGATTTCCCTATATAATTGTCTTCTTTCCCTTTGTTGGTATTGTTTTCATATTTTGTACAAAAAGAAATCTATTGATTTTGGATCATTATTCAAGTATCTATTGATTTCGGATCATTATTCATTACTCGTACCAAATAAATATTATCTCCCAAAAGGCTACAACAATTGACATTGAGAGCTCTACTAAAAAAGATGGTAAGATATCAAAATAATTTGAAAGTCATTTTTTAAGAGATTCACCTTATTTTGTAAGACGAGATTATAATTTTCTAATATCAATATTATCATTATAGACATTGTATGGTTATTCTATTAATTAAATGATATTAAAAAAAATAATAAATGCATGTTTGACATTGAGGTTGAAAGACCAAAACTGTTTTTTAAGAAAAAAGCATCACTTTAGATGTCATTAAAAAAGTTTTATTATTTTAGTATTCTTATGACTAAAAATTATTAAATATAATTTTAAATTACTTTTTAATACTATCTAACAAGTATATTTAAGGAAGTGTTTTGCTCAACAATAGCTCCAATAGCAATGACAAACATACCTTAAATTGATGGATGGAAGAAAAATCATAAGTCAAATTAAAAATATAATTTGATTTATAATTCATTTATATCTTAATAATTAAATTTATTTAATAAACTTTTATCAAATTAAGGAGAAAAATGATTAGACAAATACATCAATTAATTATTTTTCAATATATAAAAACAAATTAGTTAATAAATGAATTAGTTCATCAATTCGATTTGAAACCATAGCATATAATAGCAGAGATAACCCTATCTTTTTTTACATCAATCCCTTTTGATTACATATCTTTATCCATTTAAAAAAAAAAAAAAACAATTTGATTCATACCTGTGGCTATCAATCGTCTGCAAGTATGAATCTTTTATATAAAAGTAGATAGGTTTTCCTTATTGCTATTACATAAGTGTGTGTGTGTGTCTATCTATCTATCTATGTATATATAATTAAATTAATATTGTCCCAATTAGTTCTATATGTATAACTTTAATCATTCACTTTATTTATTTCCAAAATTTCAATTGTAAATCTTTTGTTAGGATTATCCTCAGACAGCTCCCCTCTTAATTAAGAGTATAATTTTCCAAAATTAAATTAATAAGGTGTTGGTTAATCCTAAAAAGTTTCTAAAAATTGTTTTCTAGAACTAACTGAGGCAATTATAGAAGTTTAGTGAAATTTATATGAGTAAAAAGACATAACTTTTTGTGTCGATTTCCACAAACGACGCTAATTGATGAAGCTTAAAATTGTGACTTCACTAATATGGGTCCCATTTCCCTCATCTCAGCTTAAGGACCAGCAAAATAAAAAAAATAATAGTCAAAGGTCCACTAAGGAAGTTCCTGGTCAGGACCCTCTGACGCTCAAGTTAGAGGGGTAGTAGTATAGTAGAGACATAGAGAGAGAAGAGACTTCTGAAAAGAAGAGGAACCCTTTTCAATCCTTACCTAGTCCTATTTATAGATAAAAGTGATAGAGGCATATTGTTTGGCATATTCTAGGGAATATTCCTTAGAGGTATTCCTAAATAAAAGGGGTATATATTATATGTGATAATTTTATAGTGTATCAGATGCCCCTTTACTCCAGTGCAAGTTATTTATGACTTGTGTTGGGGAAAACTTCTTGTTCTAAGATTGCTTTTATAATAATTAATAACATATGATGCCTCTAGAACTATTTAATTTGATTAAATTAATTAGGAATAAAATTTCACATAAACCATGTGATAGTTCTTTGGCAATATTTTCAAAAGAGAAGTGACTTGCTTGATTAATCTGTACAACGATGACCACATGAAGCATTAGTCCAAGACCTTGTATTGCTAACTTCTAAGATCAGCATAAGAATGATATATTTTGAGCATCAATCTCGAACTTCTAGACATAACCTTTTCTTTTATTCATTCATTTATTTATTTATTATTATTATTGTTGTTGTTGTTGTTGTTGTTGTTATTATTATTATTATTCCATTGGTTTTCTCCTTAGAAGTAAACTCGTAATGGTTCAAAGAACTATGTTTTGAATTATTAAAATGTTTCACATGTGATTGTTAACAAAGTGATAGGAGTGTGTACATGCTAACAATGATATATCTTATAGTAGTGATATTTGTGATAATAAAAGCAAATTTCATGGCATTTACTTTAGCTGACCTATGCTAGGCTTGTAATTACTAATAAAACTAATGATAAATTCAATGGGCTTCTTCTTCCTTGTTGGGTTTAATTCTTTGTAAGTAAACTAGTCACTCGGTATGTAATAATAGTCCTACGCACTTGATGTTAACCATTACAGGCCTCAACAAATGTAGGGATTAGGACAACTAGAAGCATGATAAGCAAGAATCAGTTGGCTATCTGAGCTCTAAGATCTGGTTGGCTAAAACGCAGAGAAGTTAGTCACCTTCACTAAGCGAAGCACAAATTATAACTGAAACAATTCTTAAGCGCTTCCCCTCACATTTGCTAACTTTAAGACTTTTCCAGATAACCATCATGATTCATATGTCTTGACGTGCACCATTACCTCCATGGCACAAACCAACAAATTTCTTCAGGTTTGACAAGACTGAAGATGATATGACCATATATATAATGTAGTGTATGGAGGAAGTAAATTTATAGTGTTTTACTCACTACTCGTATGGAGTTCTTTTGATAATTAAGAATTCAGATGGTGTCTGAAATGGTGACACATGGTTTATGAAGGTTCTGGGATAATACAAGTACTAAAAGTAATTTTCAAAGTGCATATGATTGCTTCTTTCTAGAACAACTCTACTATGATTACTTCTGGGAAAGAAGCTTTAGTGATCTTCTAAAGGGGATCATGATATTGGCTAGGAAAAATTTTGAAGTTCCCAATAGGGAGGGTTTTTATTTATAGAACAAGTAAACCAATGCTTGTTTGACATGTGTAAAGATACTATAAGTGAGTTATCTCAATTGCTGCATTCTATTTCGAGAGGTCTAATCAAAGTATTTCAGGGTAACAATGATTTTAACATGCTTGAACTGATAGGGATGGGTGGTAACAAGTTGGATTGGCATAATAACAACTCATCAAACTTGTTTCCTAGAAACGAGCGAGTTTGCTGACTTTCCTTTTGAAGATATTCTGACTTAAACTAGTTAGTAGATCACGTAAGCCTATACTTAGATAACACAATTTCCCTAAACCATACTTCCTCAAGCCATTAGTAGGACATTTCATGAATCAAAGGACCTTATAGGAGAATTTTATTTCTTATATTCGTATGTCCCTTTGTGACATTGAGTACTTAGTTTCAAAAATCTTTCATTATGATCCTCTAGGGAATAGAATTGATAGTTGTCACCATCTTTTAACATGTGGACTGTATTACTATTTTCAGTGCTGGGGTTAATTGAACAACCTCTTTTATCACGGGGTTCACGGCATGTTCGTGCCTAGTGTGGTTGTATTATAGGATGCGGTTTTCAAGTTGAGGCATACCAAGGATATCTGACCCTTTAATAAGTGTATACAAGTCCTTTACTCAAAGGCTCACCTGTTTGTACTGCATAGAAGTAATGACCCCTTTATGAGTGTACACATCCATTGTCTAAGGGTTCGTCCATTAAAGTTGTATAATCTTTTATTAACTTTACTCCTCAGAGGGGTCCTCTACTCTTATTTTGTTTTTAGAAAAGTATTTTTGCATTTGAAGGGTACTTTCTGATTTTAGAAACTTTTTATGCCCCATTGGGAAGTTTGGGGAATGCCCCTTACTCTAAATGCAAGTTATTTATGACTTGTATCTTAGAGTAATTAGTGTTGTCTCTTTTTGATATCTTCAAGTCTCTAATTTGTAAAACAACTATTTTTAATTTCATAAATTGTTTATGTATCATTAAGGAATGTCAAGGAATGCCTCCTACTCTAAGTGAGTTATTTATGGCACGTGTTTTAGAGTAGTCAATTTCTGTCCTCAGTCATTTTTTCATTTTTCATTTTTTTAAACAATTTCAATAAAATGTAATTTCCTTTTTAATTTTAGAAGCTTATAGCTCTACAAGTGGGATCTCATCTTTAGGAGCTTAAAAGCTTGTTTTCGGCACTTAAACGCCTGTATTCATGGCTTAGGCTCCTCAAGGCTTCAGAGCCCACCTTTGGGGCTTAAAACCTCAAATGTGAATCTGTCTTATGCAAAAAGTTAGCTTAATATAAGAAATATGGACAATTTAAAATAATTTCAATAGAAATGTAGCCTTTTCTCCTTAGGAGCTTATGGTTCTACATGCGAGACCTCAGGATCCTAAAGCTGAAGGGCTTTGAATATGGGGCCTCAAGGGCCTAGGAGTCAGAGCTCTGAATGAGGGGTCTAGGGGCATGGGAGCCAGAGCTCTAAATGTGGGGCCTCGGGGCTTGGGAGTTGAAGCTCTGAATGTGGGGCCTCAGGGCTTGGGAGCTGTAGCTCATTTTTTTGGGGATTAAGAGCCCGACTTCAATCTTCATGCCTTAAGAGGCTCAGGGGGTGGTCCCTCATTAGGGTGCCTTAGAAGGTTCAGGGGATAGTCCCTCATTAGGGTGCCTTAAGAGCCTCAGGGTGTGGTTCCAGTCAAGGTGCCTTAAAAGGCTCTGGGGTCCCCTATCATAAAATTCTTTGAGGCTTCTAAGCTCTTAGGGGTCCCTTAGCAGGCTGAGAGCTCGAGGACCACTCTTTTGGCCTAGAGATTCTTCAAGGCTCGTAACCTTAAGGGGTTATCCCTTGGCATGGCCAAGGGCTTAAGGGCAGCTCTTCCGGCTTGGAGATTCTTCGAGGCTCATAGCCTTCAAGGATTGTCCCTTATCTTTCTCCAGTGGTCCTCAATGGCTTAAGAGCCTTTGATTGGAGGTCCTTAACTTTATTTTGTACATCTTTTAGCCCTTTGATATCTATCTGCACAATTATTCTTGTAGACACATATTTGTGAAGGTAATCATATATATGATATGCCATGAATTTATTCAACATTCTCAATAGATAATTTGATAAATCAAATGTATAACATATATCTCTAAGGGGTCTATATACTAAATTTGATCAATAATGTTAGCCTTATGGCATAAAGAATATTTGAAAGATAATATTTTACTCATGAACATATATTCATATAGCATGGACATGAAATAAATTTTCATTTAAAAGCTTCATGGTGCTAAACCACAAACGAAAGTGGAGTAAAGTAAATATCATGAGTGATGGTGCCGTAATTAACCAGCGAGATAATGATGATAATCATGATAAAACGATGATGTAATGACAATTTCAAATTATTAAAGAGCACGAGACTGCAACACACATTACGGGTGATTTTTTGTGATATGATTAAAGTTTAAATAGCTACAAACAGTGGCAGTTGTTGTAAATAAAAGCAACTGTCGAAGTAGTAGCATTATTACAAATTTTATGAAATTGACGGTAGCCTTTTAAGTCAATGACAGGTGGTTCGATAGAATTATTGCCAAGGAGAAAATCATTTAAACATCAACAAACAGATGGCCCACTGGTGGATTCCAACAGATCAACGCACCACCTGTTCCCCTTTTAGCAATGAGCAGTGGTAATATGTGAAAGTAATATTTATATTATTAAAATAATTAATATTTCGTGGCCAACCCGTAATTTCAAGCTTTTTCTTCCCAGGCTGACGTGCTTTGTGCAAACCCCTGCCCTGCATAGGTGTGACATCCCGTACGTGCCAAACGACCACGAATAACTTCGATTATTTTTTGTCTACGATGCAAAGTTTTTGGGCTCATCCTAACAAACGAGCTATACAAGCGGAGTTTACAAGAGCAAAACTTCGAGTTTTTTTACCGTACAAAGGGCAGTGTAGACATGAAAAATATTAAAAGGGAGAGAATTATTTATAAATTACCAAAATGGTGTGAAATGAGCTGACATGGGAGGTGAAGCATCAAAACGCTATTTATACTGGTGTTTTATGGGCAAGACGCTAATACAACTAGCATCCAGACTTTGTACGCTAGTTATATTAACGTCTCACAAAAAAGCGCTAATAATACTAGCGTCTCAAGTTCTTGCATTCGTTCATCCCCAACACGCTATTCATATTAGCGTTCGCCATTTTTCCGCCACATTTCCACGGCGGTCCTCCATCAATATGCAGATTACATTAGCGTCTTGCTTAGGGGGTTTTGATTTATTTAATAGTCATTTGTGAAATTTAATTTTATTTATTAATTGTAAATATATTATAGTTGTATAGATTAAAAAGTAATAATGAAAAAAATTATAATGGAAATATTTTTATTTATTTTGTAAAATATGTTTTTTTTATAATTAAAAAAATATTAGTTTATATATTAAAAATATTAATAAAAAAATTGTTAGTTTTGTAGATTAACAAATATTAAAGTACAAAAATTTTGTACTTTAGAAATGGTAATGGAAATTTATTATTTTATTTTTTTCATAAAATATGTTAGTTTGATAGTTAAGAAAATATTAAATTATAATATTGTAATCATAATAGCATCCCACATGAGCCAATTTTTGTTTTAATTTATTTTTTTAGTAGTAAAATTGATTAAATATTATATATTAGTCAAATTGAATAATGTCTATAAACTGTGAAAATATTATAGTTGTAAAGATTAAAAAATATTAATGTAAAAAATTATTAATGTTGAATTATTGTAATGGATTTTTTTTTATTTTGTATGATATTTTTTTTAATAAATTAAAAAAAAACCTTTGTTTTAATATTAAAAATTTATATTGTATTTTTTTTTATAAAATAAGTTAGTTTGATAGATAAAGAAATAATAAATTATAATATATTCACCATGATATTGTACGAGCAAGAAGTAAAAATTGTAGATATAAAAGAAAAAAATTGAAGATATAAATTAAGACAAGTATAGAAAATATCATAAACATGTAATATAATAAAACAAAATTAAAAATAGTAGCATACTTAACATATTAAATAAGACATGTATTAAAATAAGTCATGTGTCACAACCAAGTCTCCTTATATGTCACCTCGATCGAAAAACTCGATGTTATCCCCCTTCTTCTTGATTTGGTGGATCATCTTGTGCATCTTGGGGTTAGTTAGGTTCTTCTTGTTGTCGTCTTGATGATTCCACCTCTGCAGTAGAATGCATACTACTTTGTTCATAGTGTCCAAATAGTCCCGCCCTATAAGGAATATGGCCTAAGGCACCGAACTGATATGGTGCAAAATATTATTTTGAACCATATCCACCAAATTGAGTGAAAACATAGTGTGATGGCCCAATGCTAGATGGTCTGCCAAAAGGAGCAAATAAGCCGCTGAATGGTGTTTACAGCTATTGACTCTCAATGAAGTCGAACATGGTACCACTCCACATTTGAGATTGAAAGGGTATCCATGTTACTGTAGGGCTAGGCATTGATGGTCCAGACACTCAATCAGTGTACTGTGTTTGCATAGTCTCTAAACATGGCTAGAATATTGTGGACGAACTAGGATCAGAAGGTGCAGGCGGTGAGGAAACTGCATCAGAAGGATCAGGCTCAGATGAAGGGTAATAAGGGTGGAATACAATAGGTTCGGGCAAAACATCATGAGGCGGAGATGGTGGACGTACTGGTTGTTATCGATGTTGAGCAGAACATGATCGACGTCATCTATGTGAGGGCTCAAGCTGATTGACCGGTTGGTCCTCTTCTAGTTCATCTATAAAAGTTGTTGCTTAAGGTGAGAGCTGAGGAGGTAACATCTGGCAAAGGCGACTTTCTTGCTCTAGAGCATTCATCATATTCCTCAATGTACGCTTAACTTCCTCTAAATTTTCAGTTGATGGGTTCTATAATTTTAACAAACAATCCTCGATTTCGTCCTCCTGCAAATAAAATCATACATGTATTAAATACAATTTTACGTTAAAAATTATATGAAATGAATAATAGTAAGCAAAATTTGTTCAAAATAATTACCACAGAACCAATAGCAGCTCCATTGATTGAGATCCAACTTCTAGCAACTTAACAGTAGTAGTCCATATAATTAGAATGATGGTGGAGTGGTTGTACCATTTGTTGCCCTTCAACAATGAATTATTCTCGCCTATTCTAACAATTAATACACCTTGCATGGTGGTGCTCCTAATTATTCTCACTCAGTCCGAGAGCAATCTTGTGCAACTCATCTATTTGCATCGGTTGGTGTGGAATAGGTTGAACCTATCCAAATTGCTTGAGCACTCTATTAGGTTGGTGCCATTCAATAATATGGAAGCAAACTAATGTCATTCCAAATGGGATGGCCCTGAACATAGATGTCCAGAAGCTCATCCAATAATTCATCAGTATATAGTTCCCATGTAATCTGCAATTTAATAGTCACAAAACTTTAAGTTAGGATAAATGTAAGGGAAAATATAAAAATTTTTATTTTAACTATGATTATGGAAGTGTGGTTTATATCTTGAGGGCGCATCCGGTCAAGGTTTTATCAAATTTATGATAGTACATGTGTTGTTACTTTGGTAATCTATCTAGATTTACTCCACATGTTAGTTGAAAAGAAAAATGGTGATGTAATGCAATAAAAATCAAATTATTCATTTCTTAATAGGAAGAAAATAAAAGTGTAAGGACATACCTAGCACCTAGTGGTGCATTATCAGGTGTTGATGGATCTCTTAATGATGGAGAGCTACTTTCAATCTCTCTCAAGCCCAGAACTACAAAATGAATAGGGGCCCTGCAATCTCCTTCATTTCAGTGATTGCAACATGATAGAGCTCCCGATAACGGAAGACTAAGCATGCTCCCCCCCAACTGTATGTTGCAGCTTCCCCCAAGTCTTCTAAAAGGGGTAAGAACATCAAGTTCACACATGATTTTGTTTTATCTGGAGAAATAGACCCAATGAGTCATAATATATATGCTCGTGCATGGCGTAACACAATTAAGTCATCTGCATGATGTGGAATATCTCCAAACTTATTAGGTAGCCATGATAATTTTAGTGTATGTCCTATTATCATAGCCTGGGGTGGTCTAGCTCCCAACAATATCTCACAAAGTGCTGGCCAGTCAGCCCTTGACATCCTAGTAATAGGAGCACCATCTACTGGCAAACCAGAAATAATGCCTATATCCTGATAAGTGATTGTACATGTAACACCCCCATTTGTATAGCCTGGTATATTTCACTGTTCCGGTGACCGGAGTTGGTCCGGACAATTAAGGGGATTAGAACCACACTTAAGACAACTAGATAAGCCATAAACACAAATAATTAGTAATTATCAATTAGTTAAGTATAAATAAGAAAAACAGAATATAAGAAGTTAAATGAGCCGAGAGTCACAGCGATGGGTGACCTTCTCGGGAACGACTGCGAAGTCAATTTAAACTCAAATTTCAAACTGTAAAATGTGACGCCGCGGTCCTTAGGACTATTACAAACACAGTGGAAAAGAGAAAATCATGAAGAAGAATTGTTAAGCCAGTCAAATAATTAGGTCAGGGAGCCGAAAGAAATATTGAATTATTTGCAAACAGGGTTGAACCGCGAGGGGCAATTTGGTCAATTGACCCAGAGAGCTAACTCCTGACCTAACTGTCAAATAAAATTGGAGAAAAGAAAATTTCGGGATCAAAAATTAAATTAAAGAACTAAGGAAAAATAAATGAAAAAAAAAAGAGAAAATGGAAAAGTAAAAAGTGATGACATCATGCATGACCTCATGCATGATGCAATAATTACTATAATTAAAAAAATTTATTTAATTGGATTTATGGTTTTCCATAAGATAAAAATACAAGAAAAGAAAGAAAAAAAAAATAAAAAAAGGTATCATCTTCCCTAAGTTGCCGCCCTCACTCTCTCCCTCTCCCTCACCAAAACTCCATTGAAGCTTGCACTCAAGCTTTTGTTCCCTCACTTAACCTTAATTTCTACCACAATTATTTCATAAAACCTTACTACTCTCACTTAAGAAGGAGATTTAGCAAAGAAAGAAGGAAGAAAAAGAGGAGATTGAAGAAGGGAACATCCAAATTAAGGTTAGTAATTTAAGTTTAAAAAATTCAGTTTATACTTTATGTGTTTAGCTCAATTAACTTAGATTTTCACTTAAAAATCAAAGAAAACAATTGTTGGGGGACTTTTAGTGAATTCAGCCAGCTAGGGTTTGCTATGAATATTCTTGTGTTTTAATTGAATTCAATATCTATGAAAGCCTAATTGAGTTGAGGAATGATATTGGTATGCTTAGAATTAATTGAATGTAACAAATTGAGAATTAGGGTTTGACACTTAGGGTTTAGGAGAAAAAATTTGGAGAAATTGTGAAATGATGTATTTGACCTAGTTTGAGATGAGAAATGGTCATTTGTGACCAAATGAAGTGTGTTGGAAGTGTTGGAGTTGAGTTTAAATTCGGATTCAATGTAGTCATGCTACTAGCAGCAGGACCAAGGTCCCTTTGAGGGACCAAAACTGAAAATTTACAATTTTCATTTAGGAATCATGCCCAAAAAGTAGACAAAACCTAGTGAACAAATTGACCAAATTCGAAAATTCTCAGTCTGCCCTGTACAAACTGATCAAATAAACAGTGTTTGTTCATTTGGCCATAACTTGAGCTAGGCAGGTCTAAATGATCTGAAATTTTACCAATGGATAGTTGAGATATAGAACTAAAACTTTTATGAAGAACAAAAACCCAAATTATGCCATTAACCAAGTCATTTGGCCACCCCAAGTTGGTAACCTAAAACTGCCAGAACCAAAATTTGCCTAGAAATCTGGGTTAAGTCCAATCCGGCAGCCATGATTCAAATGGCTATAACTTGCGCTAAAAAACTCCAATTGGAGTGATTCAAAAAGGAGAATAAATTTAAGACAATAGGGAACATTTTCTATGAAGGAAGTTTTGCCAAATTCTAACAAAAAATGACCAATGGAACAGTGCAACTTAAGATACCAAAACTGAAAATTTGCAAATTTGCCTAAAAGACTTAGAATTTGAGTAAACAACCAAAACCAACAAATTTAGTAATCAAAATGTGGTATGTGGGTGAAGTTGGAATTTTCATACCTATTAAGCCTTAGAAAGTCAACAAACTGACTTGAATAGTGTAGTGAATAGCAACCCCGAAACACAAAATTTAAAGAACGTCAAGTTTAGCACATTAGAGCTAGGTATAAGTGAATATAAATTTATTTTTGGACTAATGATGAGTTATGATACTGAAACACTGTGAAACTGTGTGTTTCAGTGGAAAAGAACACTGGGAAACAACCTGAGGAATCGAGTCAAGGCAAAGAGACGACTCATTTAAGGTTTGTCCACAACGTATAATTTCCATAAATTATCTTCTGCATATTGTTTTGAATAATTTGAAATAGTGAATTGTGACATTATTTATGATGCTTTGATTTAAATTGTTGAAAGTTATTGTGTATATTTGAAATGGCAATGTTTAATAAATTGTTAAGATAAGTTTTGAAACCACAGTGTCATGACCATATATTTGAACACCTCACTAGCATGACTAGTGGGGGTAATCAGTTTCGAATTTTGATTCCTTCTCTGGCTGAAGTGTTGAGGTGTGTGCCAGTAGAAGAAGAAATTGAATGGATATCCATATATTTGAGCTAGCTAGCCTTGTGATGTGACTTCTCCTTAGCCTCTGTGTCACACCCTACTCCTCGTAAGATGTAACATGCTCTCGTAGTACACCTAATGAATTACCGAACTTCGCCTATCGGTAACCCATTAAATATACTACAAGGGATTTTAAAATAATTTTCGTTCATTTTTTAAATTGGTGAGTAAAATTTTCTCAGATATTAAAAACCTTTATTTAAAGTCCAAACATAAATCACTTTTTTGGATATTTAAAAATCTCCACAATTTTTACAAAAATTTCAGCAGAGTACCGTCTGTATTTTAAGAAAACACTTCTTCAAAACCTGAAAATAAAGACACTCTCAATATTTTTCTCAACAACTTCTTCAAATTTCAATATCAATCTCTACCAATTTCTCAAGTCTCAAAATTCAAACCATCCTCATTTCACAAATCAACACAAGCAATTTAATACACAGTTTAAATTAAATCAAATATTGAAATATCTCATTAAGATAACAAAATGAATATTTACATTCATGGGAGTATTAAAAAAAATTAGTAGTGCAAACTTTATAAATACATAAAATCTCAAGATAACCTTATAATAATTTGTATTTCATTACAATCCATAAATATATTACAAAAGAGTTGGTACAACTGCTCAAAGTAAATTTCATACATATCATTACAGAATTACATTAAAAGCTAATGTACAAGGGTATACCTATGATATACCCGAGGATAATCTCACCGTGTCCTTCAGTAACCTTGCTCAGTTCTTTCACCTGCGACAGCATACAAAGCTATCATTGAGTGGTGAACTTAGTGGTGCACAAACTAATAATTTAAAACTTAATACAAATTATTCTTAACAATTCATAATGAATAAAAATTTAAAATTTTTAAATTCTTCAAAATCCATGGCATACAAAAATCATTATTTTCATTCATGCAAATTATTCATTTGAATAACATTTTGATCAATTAATAACTATTTATTTACATTTCTTTTAAATTCTGAAACCATACAAAAATATTTTGAATCACTAACAAATTATTTATTTCAATCACAATTTATCAAATTATGCATAATTTAAAGGGCATTGCCAACAATTCACACATTGATCCCATGACCTAAAATTCAAATAGATGCCGTGTTGTACACCACGACATTTCACATTCTCCCAATAACCGAGGTTAAAAGGGAGAAACAAAGACTAGCTAGTATATATGAGTACTCATTCAAATTTTTCCTCAACTGGCAAGCCAGAGAGAAAGTAACTCGCCCCATCTAGTGGAGGAGATATCTCACTAGACAAGCTAATGAGAATTCACAACAAATTTTGCTATGTCAACTGTGGTTTTAAATCATATTCAAAATAATTTCTATTTACAAAGTGTTTACAAATCATCAACATATTTAATCATCATAAATTCGTGCTTAAGGTTGGCAACACATCAAACTTAAAATTTACAATCCTCAAAACCATGCAATAAATCCTTAAAAGCATAAAAAAAAAATTTATATTCAAATTATACAATTTCATTCAATAAGTTAAAATTCTCAACACAACAAAAATCATAAATCTTACCATAAATTTATTTCAAATCAATTTGGAATTGAAAAATAACAAAAGAGTTAGTTGTGCACAAACCTTATATGAGTCGCCTCTTGGCCTTGACTCGATCCCTCGAGTTCTTTCCCGGTATTCTTTTCCACTGAAACACGCAATTTCACAGTGTTTCAGTATCATAACTTAGCATAAATCTAAAAATAAATTTAAATTCACTTTTACCTAGCTCTAATGTGCTAAACTTGACATTCTTTAAAATTGTGTTTCGGGGTTACTATTCACTATACTATTCAATTCAATTTATTTACTTTCTAAGGCTTAATAGGAATGGGAATTCCAACTTCACCCACATACCACATTTTGGTCACTAATTTGTTAGTTTTGGTTGTTTATTCAAATTCTAAGTCTTTTAGGCAAAATTGCAAATTTTCAGTTTTGGTGTCTTAAGTTGCACTGTTCCATTAGTCATTTTACTGTTAGAATTTGGCAAAACTTCCTTCATAGAAAATGTTCCATATTGTCTTAAGTTTATTCTCCTTTTTGAATCACTCCAATTGGAGTTTTTTAGCTCAACTTATAGCCATTTGAACCATGGCTACCGGATTGGACTTAACCCAGATTTCTGGGCAATTTTTGGTTCTGGCAGTTTTAGGTCACCAACTTTGGGTGGCCAAGGCATAATTTGGGTTTGTGTTCTTCATGAAAGTTTTAGGTCTATACCTCAACTGTACACTGTTAAAATTTCAAGTCATTTAGACCTGCCTAGCTCAAGTTATGGCCAAATGAACAAACACTATTCATTTGGTCATTTTGTACAGGGCAGACTGAAATTTTCCAAGTTTGGTCAATTTGTTCACTAGGTTTTGGTCACTTTTTGGGCATGCTTCCTAAATGAAAATTGTGTCATTTAGTGTCTATTTTCATTCCCAATTGGTCTCATACTAATTGGATTTGTAAATTTTCATTTTTGGTCCTCAAAGGGACCTTTGGTCATGCTGCCAGTAGCATGACCACATTGAATCCGAATTTGGTTTTGGTTTAAACACTTCTAACACATTCCATTTGGTCACAATTGACCATTTCTCCCTTCAAACGAGGTCCAAGACATCATTTACCAATTTTTCACATTTTTGTCTCAAAACTCTAGGTCCAAAACCCTAACTACACTAGTAATTACATTTAACCACATCCAAGTATCACAATATCACCTCTACATTCATATAAGCTTGCCTACACTTATAATCCAATCAAATTCATGCACTACCATAGCAAACCCTAGCTGATCAAAATCCATGTTTAGTCCTCCAACAATTAATTTCATTTCATTTTAAGTTTATTTCTAAGTTAATTAAGCTATAAACACAACTAATTCAACTAGAAAATCAAATTTAGTTTACTAACCTTAGTGCAGAATTTTCTTTCCCTTCAAACCTCTTCCTTTCTTCTTTCTTTATTCTTCAATCACCTCTTCTAGTTGCCAAAACAAACTTTAACCATGGTAGAGTAATTTTCTATGGTGAGATTTTTGGTTTTTCAAGCTCAAAGATGAGCTTTCATGGAGGTTTTAAGGGTGAAAGAGCTTTGGGAGAAAGAGAGAAAGAGAGCTACGGGAAAGAAGAAGATGGATCTTTTTATTTTTTTTTTCTTTTCTTTTCTTTTATGTAATTTGTCTTATGGAAGACCCAAAAATCAATTTAATTAAATTTATTAATTATAATCTTTATGGCATCATGCATGATGTCATGCATGATGTCATCTCCCTACACCTTTTTCATTTTCTCTTTTTTTTATTTATTTTTCTATTAGTTCTTTAATTTAATTCTTAATTCTAAATTTTTTTTTCTCCGATTTTATTTGACAGTTAGGTCAGGAGTCAGCTCTCGGGATCAATTGACCAAATTGCCCCGAGCCAGTTCAACCCGGTTTGTAAATAATTCAATATTTCTTTCGGCTCCCTGACCTAAATATTTGACTGGCTTAACAACCTTTTTTCGTGATTTTCTCTTTTTCACTGTGTTCGTAATAGTCCTAAGGATCGCAGCGTCACATTTTATGGTTCAAAATTTGAGTTTAAATCAACTTCACAGTCGTTCCTGAGAAGGTCACCCATTGCTGTGACTCTCGGCTCGTTTAACTTCTTATATTCTGTTTTTCTTATTTATACTTAACTAATTGACAATTACTAATTATTTGTGTTTATGGCTTATCTAGTTGTCTTAGAAGTGGTTCTAATCCCCTTAATTATCCGGACCGACACCAGTCACCGGAATAGTGAAATATACTAGGCTATGCAAATAGGGGTGTTACACTCTGGCTATTGAGATTATATTTGTTTCGAATAGCATGATATAACTGTGGGTTTTATGAAATGTGTTTTGATATTTTGAAATGAAATTGTTTGCATTAAAATCTCATAATTCATGTTTTGTATTTAATTCTCATGTTCAGTCAAATTTTTGAATAAATGTGATTTAAATTCTGCATAAATATTATTTTAATATGTTGTGCACCACTAAGTCCTAGCACTCAGCGATAGCTATTATTGCTGTCGCAGATATAGAGACTAAAGAAGCAGCAAACTGAGCTGCTGAGGATTGTGGAGCGACTTACCTTGAAGTTATATCAGATATAAGTTATACCCTGACTGTAAATATTTATTTTGATATATGTAATGCACGTGATTGTATGGACATGTAAAATCGGTCTTGAGTAGCTTGTACAAAGTTTGTATAAAGTTTGTAATAAAATTTAGTTTGAATTTATTTTAATGTAAATTCTTAGTATGATGTATATATAAATTGTTTATCTTTAATGAAATATGAATGAATGAAATTGATTGACAGTATCTTGATGATTACTGAATTTTTTTGGAAATTGAGAAATGAGGATTGTTGAATTTTGAAACTTGAGAAATTGGTTGAGATTGATTGTGAATTTGAAGTAGTTGTTGAGAAAAATTATTGGAAGTGCTTTTTTTTTTTTCAGGTATTTGAAGAACTGTTTTCTCAAAATACAGACGGCACTCTACCGAAATTTTTATAAAATTTACAGAAAAATAAAATGGGCAAAAAATTTCAACTAGTTTTCAACTTTGAATAAATGATTTTAATACCTATTAGAAAATGCTCACTACTTATAAAAGTAAGAAAATTGTTATAAAATCCCTTGTAGGGTACTTAATGAGTTATCGGTAGGTGAAGTTCGGTAGTTCATTAGGTATTCTACGAGATCATGTTATGCCTTACAGAGGGGTAAGGTGTGACAGTACACTCACCAATTGGCATCATAAATGTATGGGTCTTCGATCGCCTTTACTCTACAAGGGCACTAATTATGTGCCAGCCAGGCCAAAAAAATCCTAACCTGGCAATACTAATAAATCCAGCAGCTTGGAGATGAGGAATTATTCTATCATCAATGTTAGAATGCAATGTGTTCTCCTACCTCTTGCAGGTAAGCACTTCATGCTCAATTGTACCATTCTAAATCCCTTCAGAACAGTGTTGTGGCTAAAGTCAAAGAAGCTGTGGATCAATCGGACTTGGTATTATGTAATCTCTTCTTTGTTGTTCTCTTGCCATACCAATTCATTATGGCAAATATACATTTAAAAATTGTTTTTTCACAACTACAACAACGCACATATTTCTCTTGTACAGTAATTAAGACATGAATGGCAATAAAAACAATTAATAAAGGAATTATATGACTTAACATTTTCATTCATGCATTAAATATAAGTCTTTAGTACATAGTCAATACAAACATAGATGCAAATATTATTTAATACATAAACAAAATATATACATATTGTTCATAACATTATAACTAACTAGGTAAGCCTAACTATTTTGTTCACTGGACATGATCTAATTAGCTCATCATAAAGGTCTTTCTCCAATTTGTAGTCGATTTTAGGTAACATTGGCTTCGCTAGAGTATGTCTATTACTATGATGCATATTTATACCAGTCGACTGACACATAGTCCTCTTGGCGACCCAAGTAGCATACTCGTTCACAAAGCCTATAAGCTATAGTAAATATGATGGGTACAATTAGCTTCCAATTTTTGCCATACGTGATCGAATATACCCTTATTGTGAACACAACTCAAAGCTGATCTAAAGCCAATTATCTAGGTTTATCTGTTAATAGCTCTCTTTCCTATATAATTTGTTGAATTAGCCTGTTGACCCTTATTATATGCCTCACAAGGTAAACTAGGTAATCCCCTGTACTTGAGATTGTTATTTCCATTGGTAGATCAATCAAATTCTTAATTATAGCATGTACCCCTGCCCATTGTTGTTGATTAACAATCCTTTTAGGAGTTAGCATTATACGAGCCATGATGTACTCTAACACAACTACAAAAGGGAGCGTAAATAAATAAATAAGAAACACATCAACTGCACTAGTGTTCAATTATGCAATTAAAATGATATATTTACCATAAGGATGAATTAAAAATTAAAAAAAAAATTTCATTGTGGGGTGAGGGTCAGAGAAATTACAAAATGGGGGTGGAATAGTTATTGCGACAGAGTCAATTGCTGGATGCTATTATAAACAGCATGCAGAGTAAGGACACTATTATTATCACCTTCCATGCAAGGATGCAAGGATTCCTTGTTACTTAGTCACATTCAGTAAATATTATAAATAGTCATGGCAGTCATATTTGTTAATGTTGACAATAATATTATAAATAGTTCCACTCTCGGCACGCTACTTTTCCTAAACGGAGTATGTCCCACATGCTTGTACCACCCTCATTTAATAAATTCCCCCTTACAATAAATAGCTCCTTTTTAATTCTACAATTATTGATTGAAAAAAAAGAAATGAAAAGGCAACAATTAATATTTAACAATGCATTACATTTATCTTACAATCACAAAAATGTGAAGATGAAGTTGACATTGAACTGTACTAAACCTAGCAATAAGGGGGAAATGTGGGAGATAATGTACAAAATCACTATCATCATTGTCACTAAAATAAAAAATGTAATCATCTTTAATGTTTAAGGTAGCTTCAGGTACGCTATTAACTTCATCCATAGTTATGAATGACATTCGTTGTTTGTGAAATAGTTCAAGATGATTATTCATCTCATTCTCAGTACACAATTGTGCTATAACTTTCTGGATATGGTCAACTAAATTCCTTTCTACCTTAGTTGAAGTCTACAATATGCTTCCAGTTCACAATGTGTCTCCCATAATCTCTCCCATTCATGCTGTGCAGCAATTGAAACTTTTCCAAAATCTAAAATATTGTTTGAATGCTTATGTCACACCCTACCCCTCTGTAAGGCATAACATGATCCCGTAGTATACCTAATGAATTACCAACTCCATCTACTGATAACCCATTAAATACACTACAAGGGATTTTAAAAACTTTTCTTACTTCTTTTACAGTGGTGAGCACTATTTACAGGTATTAAAAACTTTTGTGAACTAAAGTGATAGAACCAATACATTTGAATTATTTGGAATTTCTGTAAAAATTTTGGCAGAGTGCCATCTGTATTTTGGATAAAACAGTTCTTCAGAAAACCTGTAAAAAACACTTCAATAAATTTCCAAATCTCAACTTCAACATTTTTCTCAACCCAACACATTTCTCAAGTCAAATTCACAGTAATTTTTCAAGGACTGAGATAGAGCAAATATAATACAATTTTTACAAGTCAAAATATCTCATAATTTACTTTACAACTCCAATGTACAATTTTAATTTACAACTGCTCAAAACCAACAACAATATGTACATACAGTGAACATACATTACATTACAAAATACAAAATACTGGTATACTCGTTATACCCGGTAGTCTCTCGCTGGAGGTACTAGCTAGCGACCTGTCTGCCACTGTCTGTCTACCTGCGACAGCAATAAAAAGCTATCGCTGAGACAATGTCTCAGTGGTGCACAACATTAACCAAATACAATTTAAATCACAATTCATAAATCATATAAATAGTGGATACTTAAAACCATAGTTAATTTCAAGACAATAATTGTCAAACCAGAATTTAAACTCCATTTCTCAATATCACAATAAATTTCAATAAGTCAGATCATGGTTGAATTCAAAAGACAGTATATGTCAATAAGAGTTTAAATTCATTTCACAATCTCACAATACAAATCAATAAATCACACACAGCTTTAATCATGTTCCCAAGTTCAATTCATCCCAAAAGCCGATGGCTAATGAGGTATTCAATTCATCCCAAAAGTCAATGACTAATGAGGAATAACATAGCTAGCTAGCAAAAATATGAGTACTCATTCTATTCGTCCTCAACAGGCACACACCTCAACACTTCAGCCAGAGAGGGAATTCAATTCATCCCACTAGACAAGCTAGCGAGGAATACAATCAATGGACATGATAGCTGTGGTTTCAAACCAATTACAGTGCTTTTCAATCAATAAGTATCCATCAAATATCATTCAAACCATTTTTCACAATTTCACAACTTAAAACAATAATATGCAAGTAGTCATAATTCATTTCAATTGAAAATAATTCAAAAGAAATAGTTGTTGTGCACAAACCTCTGATGACTGTCTCCGGGTCTGGGCTCAGTATTTCCTTCCTTTTCCTGAGTCTTTGGTAACTGAGAAACACAATTTGAAGTGTTTCAGTACTAAATTAAACTGTCTCTAACGATAATATTCGATAAGTAATTCACTGAAGGTTACTATTTGGTCAATTACCTAATATACCGACCCTCGATGCGTTTTAGGTAAATTAGGTTTTGGTGTCCTTAATATGTCACATTCGATAGGGTTTTAGGGTTGGTACGTTTTACCAAACTCATTTCCTTGTATACTGTGTTTCCTTGCATTTTATTGAAATTTGTTGAATTCCGGGATACTAGTTTGACCTAGCCGGACGACCTAGTTTCCTCGGTTTTCGGGTTTCGGTCAAAACTACAAACTTGTAGATCTATGTCTTATGGAACGCGGGGCAAAATTTTAGGTCAATCCGAGTTAAGTAGACCAAGTTATGCTCATTATACTATTGCTGGTCAAATGGCATCAAATTAGGTAAATTTTAGGTCAATTTGGTCAACTTTGGTTCGGCCAGTTTTTGGACCCGAACTTGTGCAAGCTTTTTGACTTGCTTCTGGTCATTTCTGGGCTTTGGTGTCTTCATAAGACTTGTAGGTATGGGTCTTAACTATTCATGGTTAAAATTTCAGGTCAATTGGACCTGTTTGAGTGAGTTATGGCCTAAACACTAACTGCTGCCCAAATGGTCAGTTTTTAGGTCTCAATTGCATCTAATCCGAATTGGTCATTTTTTTATGTCACCTTGCAAGCAGAATTTTGGTATGCTTTCTCAATGAAAGTTGGCACATTTTGTGCCTAGTTTCACCTCCAATTGGTCTCATACCAATTGAGGTTACACATTTAAAGTTATTGACTAAATTGCATACTGCCTTAATTACTTTGCTTATACATGTATCCATTACACATTTAATTGCTATATGTCCACTCCCCTTACAATTTCTGTTTTGGTACATTACCAAAAACCATATTCCACTTCACTTAAATGTCACTTTGGGCAGATTGCAATTATCCTCAATACACCAATTAAACTCACATTTACAAGTTCTAAGTACAATCACATATACCCTAAACATTACAAATTTTTACATACACTTACACAATCAATCTATACACATATCCATCAATTCTCAAGGTCAATATTCTGCCAATACTTTCATGAACATATACATTTATCCAAGAATCTCAAGGCTGCCGAAAACTTCCTCAACACCAAAATATCCTACAATTCATCAATTTCCATCCAAGTGCAAAAATCACCATATACATATGGAATAATTTACTAGGATATTAAATCACCATAACCAACATCATTTCTCATCAAATATATGCACAATTATTTCATCAAATACATAACTCCATGGCTGTCCAAAATGAACATCTCAATAACTCTTCAAACCTAAAATTTTCTTCACAAAACCAACACCCATAACATGAACACAAAGTTTAACAAAGCTATCTTCAAAAATGCTAACTTACCTTATAGTTGGAACTTGTTAAACCTTGATTAAACTTCTTAAATTTGGTATCAAGCTCTTCCTTATGATGTGTAGACAAACTTTCATGAAGAACCCTAAGTGATTGGAGTTGAAATGGAGGAGTTAGGAGAGCTCATGCAAAACGGCAATGGTGGTTTCTTCCCTTCTTCAATTCGGCTGGTTTGGTGTTTTGGAGAAGATGAACATTTCATCTTGGATAATGGAGTTACAGCTGCCCCATTGTGTGTTTATTTTATTCATTAGTGGTCCACTCATAAATTTAATCATATTATAAACTTAACTCCCACTTATTCCACATTTAACCTTTAATTTTTGTTATTTACTTTAGGTACCACCAAATTAATTTTTCATTTCATTTTGTAAGTGTAATATTATTTATTTTTAATGGAAATTTAGGTCAAAAGACAATTCGGGGTGTCAAATGACCATAATGCCCCTGTTCGGGTTACATTCAGATTTTTCTGGTAACAAGGTTTTGCATTTTCGATTTCTCACTTTTCTTTGTACTAATTATTTAATTTTTCTTTGATCTTTCTAATGAGATTTATTCTTCAATAAGGGTCTATTTAAGTCCTAAAAATGTTTTCCAGGGTTCCCCGCAGTCCAGGGCTAGTCAACTGTCCACGCCGTGACTTCCCGGTGCGGTCACCCATCGTTAGGTTTCCCGGCTCGCTTAACTTGATCACATTTCTTTGCTATTATTTTTCCTTTGTTTTTCTTGTATTTTCTTTTCTTGTATTTCATTATTTTTTGTCTCCTCACTCATATTGAAGTGTAGTTCTAGGCATCCTAGCTGTCCGGACAACACTGGTCACCGGAACAGGAGAATTCACTACCGAACTTAGGGGTGTTACAATTCTCCCCCCCTTAAAATAAATTTCGTCTCGAAATTTTTCTTGGCATTAGTCTCTGAACAGCTGTGGGTGCTATCTCCTCATATGCTCTTCACGTTTCCAAGTAGCTTCCTGGCCTGAATGATGGTTCCACAGCACTTTAACCAGGTGTATCTGTTTATTCCTTAGCTGCTTCACCTCATAAGCCAGAATTTTTATGGGTTCTTCCTCATATGAGAGGTCTGGATTTACTTCAATCTCTTCAACTGATAGTACATGAGATGGGTAAGATCTGTACCTCCTTAACATGGACACATGGAAGACACTGTATATCCTTGCTAGCTCTGGAGGTAATGCCAACCGATATGCCAAAGGACCTACTCTTTCCAGAACTTCGTATGGTCCGATGAAACAAGGACTCAGTTTCCCCTTTCTGCCAAATCTCATAATCCTCTTCCAAGGAGAAACTTTGAGGAATACCTTATCACCCACTGCATACTCAATATCTCTTCTTTTCAGATCAACATAGGACTTCTGACGATCTGATGCAGCCTTAAGTCTATCTCTGATCAATCTGATCTTTTCCTCTGTCTGCTGAACAATTTCTGGCCCAATCATCTTCCTTTCACCTACTTCATCCCAACATAAGGGAGTTCTGCACTTTCTACCATACAAAGCTTCACATGGAGGCATCCCAATGCTTGATTGGTAGCTGTTGTTATAAGCAAACTCAATCAAAGGCAAGTGTGTATCCCAACTACCTTCAAATTCAATCACACAAGCCCGTACATATCCTCCAATATCTGAATGACCCTTTCAGACTGGCCATCTGTTTGTGGGTGGAATGCTGTGCTGAAGTTCAATCTAGTTCCTAGGGCTCTCTGAAGACTACCCCAGAATCTAGAAGTGAACCTAGGATCTCTGTCAGACACAATTGATACTGGCACTCCATGCAGTTTTACAATCTCATATATGTACAATCTGGCCAATCTTTCCGTGCTATAGTCCATCGAATCGCAAAAAGTGAGCAGACTTGGTCAATCTGTCAACTATAACCCATACTGCATCATGACTACTCTGTGTCCTTGGAAGTCCTGTAACAAAATCCATAGTTATTCATTCCCATTTCCACTGCATCGACAAAGGATGTAACAAACCAGCTGGAACTTGATGTTCTGCCTTTACTTGCTGACAAGTTAGGCATTTGGAAACAAATTCAGCTATATCTCTCTTCATACCCATCCACCAGTAATGCTCTTTCAGCCCTCTGTACATTTTAGTTCCACCAGGGTGCATAGCAAAAGGAGACTCATGTGCTTCCTTCAAAATGATTTGTCTCAATTCAACATCATTAGGAACGCACATTCTGCCCTGATGTAGCAATAAACCATCATTTCTCACAGAGAATTCAGGTTTCTTGCCCTGCTGGACTTCTTTCAGTAGCTTCTGATATTTTTCATCACTCTGAGCAGCCATTCTGATCTGATCAATCAACACTGGCTGTACATGCCATGCAACTACTGTCTGTCCCTCATCATCAATCTCTAAACTGGCATGCTGTGCTTTCAACTCATATACCATGGACACGGGAGAAACTCTGAGATTTTCCATAGTCTTGCGACTTAAGGCGTCAGCCACCACATTTGCTTTCCCTGGCTGATAGTCTATTAAGCAATCATAATCTTTGATGAGTTCTAACCATCTCCTCTGCCTCAAATTCAATTCTTTCTGGGTACCTAAGTACTTCAAGCTCTTGTGATCTATGTAAATGTAGCATTTCTCCCCATACAAATAGTATCTCCAGATCTTCAGAGCAAAAACAATAGCTGCTAGCTCCAGATCATGTGTTGGGTAATTCCTCTCATGCGGTTTCAGCTGGCGTGATGCATAAGCAATGACATTCCGATCTTACATCAGTACACAGCCTAACCCATTGTGAGAAGCATCACTATAAACTGTGTATTCTTTACCCGGAGTAGGTAAAGTGAGAACTGGAGCTTTAGTCAAACACCTCTTCAACTTATCAAAACTTTGTTGACATTTATCTGTCCACTGAAATTTTACATCTTTCCAAAGTAGTTTGGTCAGTGGAGAAGATAACATAGAAAACCCCTTCACAAACTGACGATAATATCCAGCTAAACCAAGAAAACTGCGAATTTCTGTGATGTTCCTGGGCAGCTTCCAATTAAGGATAGCTTCTACCTTGCTGGAATCTACCTTGATCCCTTCAGCTGACACAACATGTCCCAAAAAGGAGATTTCTTTTAGCCAAAATTCACATTTCGACAATTTGGCGTATAGTTGTTTCTCCCTTAAAGTCTGCAGTACAATCCGCAGATGTCTGTCATGCTCCTCTGCATTCCTTATATATATATCAAAATGTCATCAATAAACACCACCACGAATTGATCAAGATATGGTCTGAAGAGAGTGTTCATCAGATCCATAAAAGCAACTGGAGCATTTGTTAACCCGAATGGCATTACTAGAAACTCATAGTGGCCATATCGAGTTCTGAAAGCAGTTTTTGGAATACTCTGCTCTTGCACCTTTAACTGATAGTAACCAAATCGCAAATCAATTTTGGAGAATACAGCTGCACCCTTCAACTGATCAAATAGATCATCAATGCGAGGCAATGGATATCTGTTCTTTATTGTCACCTTATTCAACTGCCGGTAGTCAATGCATAAGCGGAGAGTACCATCCTTCTTCATAACAAACAACACTGGTGCTCCCCAAGGTGACACACTAGGGCGGATGAAGCCCTTTTCAAGTAATTCTTGCAACTGTATCTTCAACTCCTTCAACTCTGCTGGTGCCATTTTGTATGGCGTTATGGAGATTGGATCCACACCGGGCATAACATTAATTTCAAACTGCACTTCTCTTTCCGGAGGTAATCCTGGCAATTCATCAGGAAACACATCTGGAAAGTCATATACTGTAGGGATGTCCTTCAATGCTGGACTCCCCACTTGGGTGTCTACCACATGTGCCAAGTATGCTTCACACCCCTTTCTGATCATTTTTCTGGCTAGTGCAGCCGAAATGATATTTGATGGCAATAACTGCCTCTCCCCATGTATTACCACATCATTGTACTGAGGAAGACCAAAAGTGACTGTCTTCAGCTTACAGTCAATCATGGCATGATGCCTAGCTAACCAATCCATGCCCAAGATGATATCATAATCTCTGAAGGGCATTTCAATGAGATCAGACAGGAAAGTGTGTCCTTGGATCACCAAAGGACAATCTCTATACATTCTATTAACCCTGACCTCCTGTCCTAACGGACTTGTTACTAGCACCTCAAAGTCCATTTTTGTACATGGAACAGCAATGCAATCAATGATGCTAGCACTCACATAAGAATGGGTAGAGCCCGGATCAAATAACACAAACACATTTTGGTTAAAAGTTGAGAAGGTACCAGCCACAACATCAGATGTCTCGGCCTCTTCCCTCTACCTCATTGCATACATTCTGATTGGAGCACTGTCTTGCTCTGATTGCTTCACTGTGCCTTGGCTGCCTGCTGGGTTACCTCTACCCCTGCCTCTACCTCTGCTAGGTGGTTGTGAACTTCTAGTGATAGGGTTCTGAACTGACCCTTCTGCAGTAGTAGGAGGTGGTCCAACTCTGCGACTACTGGTGCAGTCCTTGGCAAAGTGTCCTGTGCCTCCACAGTTATAACAGGCTCCAATAGCCTTATAGCATATCCCACCATGATTTTTTCCACAAGTTTCACATTGGCGTGGTGGATAGGAACTTACGGTACTCTGTGACCGGATAGGGAGGTCTCATCTGAATATCTTCCCCTACCAGATTTCTTGCCACCTCTGCCATGTCCCCCATAGTTCTTCCTCTTCCCAGTATGACCACTGGAACTCTGTTTTACTGATTTTTCCTCTTTATCTGTCTTCTCTGATTTCTTTTTCTCAGGAGCAGTCTCAATCTCAATTCTTTCCAACTCTAGGGCTTGAGAAATAAGTTCAGAGAAGTTAGTGTGTTTGAAGCCTATTACTTGTACTCTGATACTGGGCTTCAAGCCAGTTTCAAACCTCTTGCATCTCTCCCTGCTGGTAGAGAGTAGACTCACTGCATAATGGCTAAGGCGGGAAAATTCTCTTTCATACTCACCACCGATGCGCACTGTTTGGACTTAGGAACTCTTGCAGCTTCTGGTCTACATAAGCATCAGGGACATACTTCTGTCTGAATTCCCTGAGAAAGTCATTCCAGGTTAACATTGCAGGTTCTACCAGACTATGGGGAATGGTTTTCCACCAATCATAAGCATCCCCCTGTAACAAAGACACTGAGTATTCAAATCTAAGCTCCTCTGTGCAATGCAGTTTCTTGAATACCCTATCCATCCTCTCTAACCACTGTTCAGCTTCTAGAGGATCTACTGTCCCTTTGAACTCTGTAGCCCCATGTTTCATCAATTTATCATACTGCCTGGTAGGAGACTGTGGTTGTACCACTGGTGTCTGTATTGGGACTTGAGTAGGTACATTGCCAGCCATTTGTTGGAATATTGCGACCATCTGTGAGCAAAGCGAGCGAGAAACTACGATGCTGCGGTCTTTGGTCTTCTTTGAACCACTAACATTTTGTAGGCCTGGGGCATCCCCTTGCACCTCAGCCTCAATAGACTGATCGACTGAACGATCTCCCTCTTCCATATTTAATGTGAGGATTTTAGATCTCCTGAACAAATAACACAAGGAGATTTCCTCCTGTTAGTGCATATTTATAATGTAATGTACTGTATGTATCAAACAATGATATAGAGCAGTTGTACTATGAAGAAAAAAATAATCAAATAACAGGTGAAAACAAAATTTAAAAACTTTGCTCTGATACCACTTAAACATGTCACACCCTACCCCTCTGTAAGGCATAACATGATCCCGTAGTATACCTAATGAATTACTAACTCCGTCTACTGATAACCCATTAAATACACTACAAGGGATTTTAAAAACTTTTTCTTACTTCTTTTACAGTGGTGAGCACTATTTACAGGTATTAAAAACTTTTGTGAACTGAAGTGATAGAACCAATACATTTGAATTATTTGGAATTTCTGTAAAAATTTTGGCAGAGTGCCATCTGTATTTTAGATAAAACAGTTCTTCAGAAAACCTGTAAAAAGCACTTCAATAAATTTCCAAATCTCAACTTCAACATTTTTCTCAACCCAACACATTTCTCAAGTCAAATTCACAGTAATTTTTCAAGGACTGAGATAGAGCAAATATAATACAATTTTTACAAGTCAAAATATCTCATAATTTACTTTACAACTCCAATGTACAATTTTAATTTACAACTGCTCAAAACCAACAACAATATGTACATACAGTGAACATACATTACATTACAAAATACAAAATCTTTGGTATACTCGTTATACCGGTAGTCTCTCATTTGGAGGTACTAGCGACCTAATCTGCTCCACATCGGTCTGTCTACCTGCGACAGCAATAAAAAGCTATCGCTGAGACAATGTCTCAGTGGTGCACAACATTAACCAAATACAATTTAAATCACAATTCATAAATCATATAAATAGTGGATACTTAAAACCATAGTTAATTTCAAGACAATAATTGTCAAACCAGAATTTAAACTCCATTTCTCAATATCACAATAAATTTCAATAAGTCAGATCATGGTTGAATTCAAAAGACAATATATGTCAATAAGAGTTTAAATTCATTTCACAATCTCACAATACAAATCAATAAATCACACATAGCTTTAATCATGTTCCCAAGTTCAATTCATCCCAAAAGCCGATGGCTAATGAGGTATTCAATTCATCCCAAAAGTCAATGACTAATGAGGAATAACATAGCTAGCTAGCAAAAATATGAGTACTCATTCTATTCGTCCTCAACAGGCACACACCTCAACACTTCAGCCAGAGAGGGAATTCAATTCATCCCACTAGACAAGCTAGCGAGGAATACAATCAATGGACATGATAGCTGTGGTTTCAAACCAATTCTGATGCTTTTCAATCAATAAGTATCCATCAAATATCATTCAAACCATTTTTCACAATTTCACAACTTAAAACAATAATATGCAAGTAGTCATAATTCATTTCAATTGAAAATAATTCAAAAGAAATAGTTGTTGTGCACAAACCTCGATGGTGTCTCTGTGCGGACTCGATGATTTCCTTCCCTTTTCCTGAGTCTTTGGTAACTGAGAAACACAATTTGAAGTGTTTCAGTACTAAATTAAACTGTCTCTAACGATAATATTCGATAAGTAATTCACTGAAGGTTATTATTTGGTCAATTACCTAATATACCGACCCTCGATGCGTTTTAGGTAAATTAGGTTTTGGTGTCCTTAATATGTCACATTCGATAGGGTTTTAGGGTTGGTACGTTTTACCAAACTCATTTCCTTGTATACTGTGTTTCCTTGCATTTTATTTCAATTTGTTGAATTACGGGATACTAGTTTTACCTAGCCGGACGACCTAGTTTCCTCGGTTTTCGGGTTTCGGTCAAAACTACAAACTTGTAGATCTATGTCTTATGGAATGCGGGGCAAAATTTTAGGTCAATCCGAGTTAAGTAGACCAAGTTATGCTCATTATACTATTGCTGGTCAAATAGCATCAAATTAGGTAAATTTTAGGTCAATTTGGTCAACTTTGGTTCGGCCAGTTTTTGGACCCGAACTTGTGCAAGCTTTTTGACTTGCTTCTGGTCATTTCTGGGCTTTGGTGTCTTCATAAGACTTGTAGGTATGGGTCTTAACTATTCATGGTTAAAATTTCAGGTCAATTGGACCTGTTTTGAGTGAGTTATGGCCTAAACACTAACTGCTGCCCAAATAGTCAGTTTTTAGGTCTCAATTGCATCTAATCCGAATTGGTCATTTTTTTATGTCACCTTGCAAGCAGAATTTTGGTATGCTTTCTCAATGAAAGTTGGCACATTTTGTGCCTAGTTTCACCTCCAATTGGTCTCATACCAATTGAGGTTACACATTTAAAGTTATTGACTAAATTGCATACTGCCTTAATTACTTTGCTTATACATGTATCCATTACACATTTAATTGCTATATGTCCACTCCCCTTACAATTTCTGTTTTGGTACATTACCAAAAACCATATTCCACTTCACTTAAATGTCACTTTGGGCAGATTGCAATTATCCTCAATACACCAATTAAACTCACATTTACAAGTTCTAAGTACAATCACATATACCCTAAACATTACAAATTTTTACATACACTTACACAATCAATCTATACACATATCCATCAATTCTCAAGGTCAATATTCTGCCAATACTTTCATGAACATATACATTTATCCAAGAATCTCAAGGCTGCCGAAAACTTCCTCAACACCAAAATATCCTACAATTCATCAATTTCCATCCAAGTGCAAAAATCACCATATACATATTGAATAATTTACTAGGATATTAAATCACCATAACCAACATCATTTCTCATCAAATATATGCACAATTATTTCATCAAATACATAACTCCATGGCTGTCCAAAATGAACATCTCAATAACTCTTCAAACCTAAAATTTTCTTCACAAAACCAACACCCATAACATGAACACAAAGTTTAACAAAGCTATCTTCAAAAATGCTAACTTACCTTATAGTTGGAACTTGTTAAACCTTGATTAAACTTCTTAAATTTGGTATCAAGCTCTTCCTTATGATGTGTAGAAAAACTTTCATGAAGAACCCTAAGTGATTGGAGTTGAAATAGAGGAGTTAGGAGAGCTCATGCAAAACGGCAATGGTGGTTTCTTCCCTTCTTCAATTCGGCTGGTTTGGTGTTTTGGAGAAGATGAACATTTTAGCTTGGATAATGAAGTTACAGCTACCCCATTATGTGTTTATTTTATTCATTAGTGGTCCACTCATAAATTTAATCATATTATAAACTTAACTCCCACTTATTCCACATTTAACCTTTAATTTTTGTTATTTACTTTAGGTACCACCAAATTAATTTATCATTTCATTTTCTAAGTGTAATATTATTTATTTTTAATGGAAATTTAGGTCAAAAGACAATTCGGGGTGTCAAATGACCATAATGCCCCTGTTCAGGTTACATTCCCGATTTTCGGTAACACCGGGTTTTGTCCTTTTTTCGATTTCTCACTTTTCTTTGTACTAATTATTTAATTTTTCTTTGATCTTTCTAATGAGATTTATTCTTCAATAAGGGTCTATTTAAGTCCTAAAAATGTTTTCCAGGGTTCCCCGCAGTCCAGGGCTAGTCAACTGTCCACGCCGTGACTTCCCGGTGCGGTCACCCATCGTTAGGTTTCCCGGCTCGCTTAACTTGATCACATTTCTTTGCTATTATTTTTCCTTTGTTTTTCTTGTATTTTCTTTTCTTGTATTTCATTATTTTATGTCTCCTCACTCATATTGAAGTGTAGTTCTAGGCATCCTAGCTGTCCGGACAACACTGGTCACCGGAACAGTAGAACGCACTACCGAACTTAGGGGTGTTACAGCTTACTTATAAATATATGGTTTGCGAATCCTTATTGTACACATGCATAATACTTCAAATTGATAAAAGCTCTTTAATGACCATACTATGTGCATCCATTAGGGTCGGTATATTTTTCCTTTATATTTTCGTATGCTTTTTTATTTGAAGTGTTTGGATGACTTTTATGTGATGATTGATAATTCATCTTCCTATGCATTAATCCCTGTTACATTTAAACACATATAAAGAAAACTTACAAATAAACACTTCATGTAAAAATTTATGGTAATTACAAATAATGAGAGGATTTATTTAATACAACATATTTGAAAAGAGTAAGATAATTATTTAATGGTGGTCTGTCGCATGGGATAACTCTTTTTTGTGTGTCCTTATTCAAGACAGAGCAAACATTTGATTTTAGACGTCTCCCCAACTTTTCCATTGACACTCCAATCCATTTCATTTTTCTTCCTTGACAAATTAGGTCTTCCTTTAGTTCTTGTATGTGTTGGATCAGGTACAAGAATTGGATCATTGTCTGTCGGCCAACCATCATGATGTCCAAGTGCATGAAACTACCACTCATCGGACTTAAGCATTCGATGCAATGTATAATAATGTGAAACATATTGCTCATAACTAATAGACATTGATTGGTATGCTGTTATCACATAGACACATGGAATTTGTATCTCTTGAAACTTCCTGCACGTGCATGTCCTTTCATTAAGTTTGACAACATGCTTTTTTCCAGATCCACCCTTCCAAACTTCAAATTCACCACAATCGCGGTTAAACAACTAGACATTAAGTGAGTTTGCTACATTTAAATTTTCAATTAAAACTTGAACGCATGTTAATGTAAATTTTGAAGCCAAGTTACAGTTGCTCGCGAAACATTGTGTGGCATGTGTCAAAATATTTAACACACTAGAAAAAATATTTTCTTAACCAATACAGTATTGGTAATGCATGGATCCCCTTTAGCATTCCATTAACTGACTAAATGGTATTGGTTGTCATGAAGCCATACCATTTCCCTCCATCATGAGAACGTGTCCATTTTTCCAAAGGTATCTTTATGGCCCATTCATACATGTCTGGATGCTCGCTTTTGATTGTGTTCATGGCCTCATAAATTTTTTTTTTTTTCTGAATTTGGTGGGCTGTATAAAAAAAAATGTCAATTCTTCACAGTATGTGACATTGATAATTCAATTAAAGTTACGATAACTATTAAACTGAAGGCATGAAAGCGTGGTTTTAGGGCCATTAGAGGTTGAATTTCAAAAGTTATTCTGGGGTTACATGCTAGCATACCAAGTAGCTTATGAATATATGTGACTTCTAATGCCCTCTAGCATGCCAAATCACACTTTTGGCACACATTAGGAATTCATTTTCCATTTAAGATTGAGAATTAATCAGTAATTCTTTAAACCCTAACTAATGGAAGATTTGAATTCAACTAACCTCCTAGGCACTGAATCAATCTTTCTTACTCCCTTTGGGTGCTTATAGGGCTCCAAGTGTTGCCCCTTTAGCTTGTCTACCACAAGCATACCAAGACACCTTTTTCCAATTCCAAATTGTTCCTTTAATAGCTTGCCAACCACTTGGAAAGAGATGGGTTTGCTTTAAGTGAGGGTTAATGGATGTAAGAGACTAGAAACCTTTTCTAGCAATTTAATTCAAGAAGAAAACCAAGCTTTTCTTCTAGAATTAATGGAGTTGAAAAAGAAGGAGAGAGAGGACCAAGTTGCCATCCACTTGAGGAAGAAGAAAGAAAATTAAATCTTATTTAATTTTACTTCATCTTGTCACTTAAATAGCATAAGACAAAAATCCATTAATTGGTGCCACATTTCTTCTTCTTATTTAATCTTACTATATTTTGTTTTAATCTCATTAAGACAAATGTAAAGTCGAGATTAAATCATGATAAAGTGGTTTTTTATCATTAAAAGACAAGTGGCATGCTAACATGGGTAGCACATGTCACAATGTAAAATTACCAATTTGCCCTTGTTTGCAATTTTGACTTCTCAACCCAAAATTGTATTTTCTCCTTCATATTAATTTATATCACATATTAATTAATTAATTAATCTCTATCAATTAATTTCACAATTAAATTCATATTTAAACTCTTTAAATATATATTTAATTTATATTATACATCCAATAACCTAGATTCGGTTTCAAGTCATGTTAGGGACTTTGCAATCTCATTATAAACCAAACCTATTTAATTAATTAATTAAACTCTTTAATTAATCAATTAAATCATAATTTACTTGGTGAATTGCTTGTGTAGGTGTATGACTTATTAGGGTTATTACTAATTGGCAATGAGCAATGATATTAACTCTTAACATCATTGAAACTCTTTCTTACCGTAAATGATTTCTCTAAATCATTTTATGCATCTCATAGACCATGGTAGACACCTAGCATAGCATGCCATGGCCACCCAATCAGTACTAAGGAATACCTTAAATGAACCTTTAATCATATGTTACCATGTACTAAGATCTCTCTGTTACAAAATCTCAATTCTAGTTGGATTCATGATTAATGTCAAACTCCATTTGCTATGAATATTATATTCTTTTTTAATTCCAGTTCTTGATTAATCAGACTTTCTTGTCAGAAACTCCTTTCTGGCTAAGTCTATCTGTCCTGGCTAGGAACTTGAATCATCAAGAACAATTAAATGAACATATGATTTTATTCCTATTTACTTAGGGTAACGGATCCCATCTTGATCAACACCTATCTCCATATATAACTAGTAGGAGCCAGCACATGCCTGTATACCCATACAAAGTACGAGTATGAAAGCAGTATCAAACTCAAACCACCTATATACAAGATAACTATGTTATCTTAAGTCAAAAGATTATATGCACTAATATGATATATGACAATGCATTGACAAGAGTAAACTCCATGTGCTTGTCATAAGCGTCACTGGTTCGGCCTACTTACCATATATAAGTGCCTATCATATTTGCTGTGTGGCATGAGACTCACCACTCCAACTTATTAATATCTCATACTAATACTTTGGGAACAAACATGATTACAATATTTCTGGATTTGTCATGTCCTTTGTGAAATATCCTCGATTGTGAACCAATTTATGATATTTTGTACTAGAAATATTGTCACTCATATTCTCAACAACTTAAGAATAGAATTTCTAACAAAATATCAATGGACCTTTTCAATTACACATAAATAAATTATGTAAACAGAAAAGTGTAGTTACCTTTTATTAATAAAAATATGTACAAGATACATACAAAATGATATACTCTAGGGCATACTACTAACATAACCTTCGATAACTAACCTGCCTTTCGGAGAGCTTCTTTCATGTTAGTATTTTTAAACTTCATGTTATAATTGCTGAGGATGTGTCTTAAGCAGTATCAATGATGTCCATCTGGAGGCTACCACCAATCTTGCTGCATTTCCTTTTTTTATAGCAATATGCCTATCTGATATAACACAAATACCTTTTCGATCTATCACAAAGACCATCAAACAAGACATAAACTAATCCTAATTCCTTACGTTTTCACAATCAATTATTGCCCATGCAATTGGGAAAATATGATTATTGTCGTTTAGTGCTGTCACATAAAAAAAAAATAGCCTTTGTTCTTTTTGTATAAAAACATTGAGTCTATGAAAATAACCGGTTGACAGTGTTTGAATCCTTCAATTGATTGTTTATACGGCCAACATTCTATCGAAAACTCGATATTCGGGATTCAATTTATTATTAATAAAAAAAGGGTCATCTTCAATCAGGAACGAGCAATTAGGGTTGTGTTTGCACAAAGCATTCATGAATTGGCCCAATCTTCCATAAGATTCCTTCCAACCACCAAAGATTTTAACAATTGTATTGTGTCTAGCGTTCCAGTTCTTCCTTTAACTCAGCATATATCCGACCTTATCTTTGATTTCTGCTTATAATGCAACTATCTTCACACTTGGTTGTTCTCGTACAATAGCTTGGATGAACTCATATATAAATTTACTATCCAATTGCCTATGGCCTTGTGAGAGTGATGAATTAACACATGTATGGGGTTCGTTATATCGTGTAATTTTCCATATATCACATCCTTCCCATCGTGACCATGGATCAACTATTAGTAATGAAAAATCTATTTCAGCGTAAGGTGGAGGGGAGACAAGAAGCATAATTAGATTCGTAACATGAGTGTTGTTATACAAAGGCAAATGTACTACTAGGTCATTTTGATGATGAACATCTCATTTACATCCATATCATCACTGTCAATCCATTCTTCATCACAATCTTCTTTGGTCTCATCATCATTCATAAAATAATCACTGTAATCAGATTCTGAATCATTGTCCAATCCACTTGGACAGCTATGTGTATCACTGGAACCAGCATTTGATGGTCTTGCTTCATCAACATCGTATGTAGATGCATGCAGTTGAAAAATATCAATACATAATTTCATCAATGAAATTAAACATAATATTGACATCATCATCGTTAGCCAAACCCATGCACTCCCATTTCATTGAACCATCTCCTTCAATGGGTTATCTGAAAAAGATATTCGATATAAATTTATGTCTAGTTTTAAGACTAATTTCACAGACTATTTTCATACCTAAATTACCAAAATCCATGTGTTTACCAATAGTAATGACCATTGATGAACCCCCACAATAGTCGTAGCCTTCATCATCTATAATAATTTCTCCATCCCAGTGCAAAGTAGCAAAAGATGGAATTGACATTTTTCTGATTAAATAAGAAACTCGATTATTTAAATGAAACATAACAAAAAATTATTATTAATAGTATTGACTAACGTTGTTAAAAAAAGGGATCCGAATGAAGATCTGGTTCGGTTTAAGAGTATAACTCAAAATTATCACAACTAGTTATAACCGCTACAATTGGCTGCATAAATGGTCTTGTTCATAATAAGTATTAAATTTTATTTGTCGGAAGAAAAATTTAAATAAATCAAACCGAATGAAGATCCGATTAGATCCAGTTCGATTTAAGAATACAACTCTAAATTCTCAAAATCAGTAAGAATTGCTACAATTGCTCAGATAAACAGTCGAGTTTACCTCATGTATTTAATTATATTTGTTGGAAAAAAATTAAATAAACCGAATCGAATGAATATCCAGTTTGATTTAAAATTACAACTCCGAATTCTCAGAACCGATCGGGTTTAACATAAGTATTCAATTATTTTCATTCAACTTATTAAACTATTATATTTTTATTCAACTCCGAAAATTTGAAACAAACCAAACCTGATGAAGATCTGGTTCGATCCAATTCAATTTAAGAATATAACTCAAAATTCTCATAACCTGTAAGAATTGCTACAACTGCTTGGATAAACAGTCAGGTTCACCTCATGTATTCAATTATATGTGTTCGAAAAAAAAAATTAAATAAATCGAACCAGATGAACATCCGATTCTATTTAAGATTACAACACCTAATTCTCAGAATCGATAAGAATCGCTATAAATGCCGAGATAAACAGTCAAATTCACCACAAGTATTCAATTACATTTGTTGGAAAAAAAATAAATAAACTAAACCGGATGAATATTTGGTTCGATTTAAGATTACAACTCTGAATTTTCAGAATCGATTGGGCTCACAACAAGTATTCAATTATTTTTATTTATTTCTGATTTTTTTTTTGTTTGGGCAATTAACTTAATAATATAAATTTATATTATATTTTTTTTCTACATTCTTTACTATAAAATATTATAAACTCAATTTTGGCTGAAAATTTTTCTTTTTTCTATAGCTTTTACATTAATTTTTTCTATTCCATATATTCAACAATTATATTTTCTTTTACAAATTTTACATTTTAATTAATATAAACTTTATTTTCGGCCATTTGTTGTATTTATTAATTTTTTTTCCTTTTTTTAATACTATATTAAGAATATAATATTATATTGTCTTTTTTATTTCATTCTTTAATATAATATATTATAAACAAAATTTCCTATTTTTTCCATTTTCAATAACTTTTACAATTTTTCAAAGTATTACATTATTTCTCTCTCTCTCTCTCTCTCTCTCTCTCTCTATATATATATATATATATATATACTAATTTTATTATCCTTTGGAATCTTAACCTATTACCATTTTTTTTAAATTAAACTACTATTTTAGGTTAAACTAACTTTTTCCATTAAACTTAAATTTCTAATTTACATTAAATTTATTTTCGTCCATAATTTAGATTTCTAATTTTTTTTAAATTTTATCTATATTTATATTATATTTTCTCTACATTCCTTAGTATTATGTATTAACAAGTCAAATTTCTTTTTATTTTTTTCTATTTTCAATAACTTTCACTAGTTATAAAAGTATTATACTATTACTAAATTTATTTTATATATTTATTTATATTATTAAAAATATTTCCTATAATTTTTCAAGTTATCTATAAAACTAGTCAAATATTACAACAATTAGATATATATTACACAAAAAAAAATCATATGAAAATATTATTAATAAATCACTCATTTTTCTTCTAGTGTATGAAAATATTACGCTACACTTTAAAAATATCACAAAAAACTACCTGCTAAGACATGCATGCATACTTAAACAAATATTTCATCAACTTTCTGCAAACATAAACATATGAAACACTCAAAACATATAAACATATTACATATTTATTTTGTTAAACAAGCAAAATACGTGCCTATATTACTTAACAGTATAATATATCTTCACAAATCACCTCTTCAACTTTCTACTTCGCTCTTGCCACCAAAGACAAACACAACCTTTTTCCTTGCTGGTCCACCACTGAAGGTCATCTTCTACTTGCTAGTCCACCGAGCAGGAAGTTGGCTCCACCCCCTGGTTCAATGAGTAGCACACTGGTCCACAAGAATGGAGAAGATAGGGATGAGAGAATCACAGTAAATGAGAGCGTTTGAGGTTAGTGGGACGTTTAAATGAAAGGGAGGGTGGATTTGAATTAATCTCCGAATGCTATTTTTATTAGCATCCCGCCTCGCACGCTAATATAAATCACGTCCCAAGTTCTTCTGCAAAATGTGACTTGTCAGTCTCAGAAGCTTGGACGCTTCTTTAATTTGCGTCCCTAGGTCTACATGCGATTTTGAATGGCATCCCAACTGCATCCTGCTGCATGAGTTGATGGCTTGTAGAGATTCTCTACAAAACACACTTGCATGCTATTATGGATAGCGCCCCGACACTAGACGCTAATGTGATTGGCGTCTTAGTGTTTCAACATGGAAGATTCACACCCTTTTGGTAATTTACTGAATTCAAATCCCATTCCCATATTTTTCTTCCTACATTACACTGGTACGGTAAAAAAACTCCAAAACTTCACCCATGTAAAGCATCTTTGATGTCCAGCATGAGTTAATGACCTAGTTACTGAGCATCAGTTGCTTGGGTATGACCGCTGCTAATCGTGAGCCAACTATCCATACCTAGCAGAACATGAGATGATGAGTAGACAAGCTTGATAAATAGAAGACCCAAGTGCTTGTCCAACAAGCAAGATGACCACCGAGTGCTCATCTAGTGAGCAAGCCGACTACCAAATGCTCGTACAGTGAGCCACCCGACTACTAAGTGCTTGTCCAGTGATCCAGACAACCACCAAGTGCTCGTCTAGTGAGCAAGCCGACTGCTAAGTTCTCATCCAGTAAGCAAGCCGACTTCCAAGTGGTCGTACAGTGAGCCATCCGACCATGAGGTGCTCATCCCATGAGCAAGGCGATGACCAAGTGCTTGTACAGTGAGCCATCTGACTACTAGGTGCTCGTCCCATGAGCAAGGAGATGACAAGTGCTCATACAGTGAGCCATCTGACTGCTAGGTGCTCATCCCATGAGCAAGAGATGACCCAGTGCTCGTACAGTAAGCCATCTGACTACTGGGTGCTCATCCCATGAGTAAGGCGATGATCAAGTGCTTGTACAGTGAGCCATTAGACTACTAGGTGCTCATCCCATGAGCAAGATGATGACCCCATGCTCATATAGTGAGCAATCTGACTACTTGGTGCTCATCCCATGAGCATCGGAGTACCAAATCTAGGGGATTTCTAGGCCTCTTTGGTCTAGCTCAACCACACTAACCTTAAAACTCATCACAACTTCAACCGTTCACATCAAATCTAACAACATGACACTATGCACATCTAAGAGAACACCCACTTGACTTATTATGTTTACTTGTAAGTGTTCATGATCTGAAAAGATCAAAATAATACTGTTTTGGCCAAAATAAATTTTCAGATCTCATTTGAGGCAAAAACTGGGCAAAAGATGTTTAAGCTTGGAGATGCAAATGTATAGTGGGCATTATGATTTCGCTAATTACCTCAAAATGTTGCTAACGTGTTCTTGAGTGGCATGATAAATTTTCTTAGTTAGTGACTAGGTTGACCAATGTTCCTTATCTCTCATCTTCACCAAATATGAGGAAAGAGACAATTTCTTGTATTGATTTTGACAAATAGTGCAATTAATGAAACCTGAAACTATAGCTTCACTATATGAGTCCCATTTCTTTCGTCTCAACTTAAGGACCTGCAAAAATAAAAAAAAGAATAATTAGAGATCCACACTCAAGTTAGAGAGGTAGTATTATAGTAGAGATACAGAGAGAGAAGAGAGAGATCTAAAGAAGAGGAATCCTTTTCCATCCTTATCTAGACCTATTTATAGAAAAAAAGTAATAGAGACATATTTTTTAACATATTTTAATAAATATTTCTTACAAATATATTCCTAAATAAAAGGGGTATACATAACTTGGTGGCCAATTCCCACGAGAAAAAGGAACACTCCAACTCTTCTAATTTATTGGCAGAATATTATCATTTTTATAAAATTTTCATTTTTTTTTTTAAATTAGACTTGGAGTTTGGTAAATTCTTATTATTTCATAGAGTTTTGCAAATTTGATTTAATGCATTTAGTCAACTTTCGGCTTTTTAAAGGGTAACACGTGTGTTTTACATACGTCTAATCTATGCAAAAATTGTGCTTAATTGTAGTTATTATTATTATTATTATTATTATTATTAAGTTTCGGTGTTTGATAGTCACACAATTAGTTTGAGTGTGCAATATACAAATTCCAAATAATGTAAGTGTTTAATGATGTATTTGACCTTAAATTAATGGTGTGTGTTTATATAATATATGCATAAGTGTTTTTATATTTTAATAATTTTATTAAAATTTGTAAAATAACTTAAAAATAATTTAATTTTCTTTTAATTAGAAAATTATTTTCTATTAATTAATTTTTTTTTAAATACATCAAATATTAGTAATGAATCTTAAGTAGATATATAACCATGCAATGACAAGTGACAAATGAGACTATCAGCTTGAGCCAATTACATTTGAGAGACTGTTAGAATATGACATGCAGGGCTTATGAGTTTTGATCCATGATTTTCAACCATTTCATAGCCGAAAGGTCTATAATTTTACAATAAATAATTTATAATTATTAAATATAAGAAAATATTTTCATTTTATTATTTTAAATGTAAATGGTAATTTTAACATAAACGCCACTTTTTTTTTTTTAATCTAAAAACAAAATCATGTATTCCATTTTATTTTCATTTTGAATCTGACACTTCCTATCAAGAAATAAAATTAAAATTTAATATTTGAATGAAAATATTGGAATTTAAATTTCAGCTATATCATTTTTTATTTTTATATTAAAAATTGTAGTAAAACAATCCTAAATTATAAAAGAATAAAAGAATCCTAAATTATGTTTTTTTTTACCATTGTAATCTATTTTTTTTTTAACAAAGACTTTAAATTTTAAATGTATTTATAATTACGCCCTATCGTGACTTGCACGTCAAAATCTAACAGATTTATCATGTTAACAACTTAATAAGCTAAATTAACACTAATTAAACCCATTTAATTTGTAAAATAATCCCTAATAACACTCAAATGGATTCTGCACAGATTATCATTACCAGGGAAGAAGAAGCATAAATTTAATGATTGATTCTTTAATTACTAAAGTAATTAAGAAATAGAGGTTAGCTTCCTCTGTATCTTTTCTAAAGGAAAAAAAAAATGCTTCCTTTTTTTTTATTTTCTTTTGAATTGACTAAAAATGAACCAAAAAACTCAATCCAATTGAGCCAAGAAGTTATGCTGATTAAAACTCCTTGTATTACATGTAATAATCAAAACTCAATAATCAATAACTTTCTACTGCATTTTCTCGGCAACCTTTTCAGAGCATTTTTAATATTAGCAAAAGTAAAGGAAAAGCAAAGCTCTAGAGAAACTGGTTTCGAACTGGTTCGCATACATTCTTGAAAATGTAAGTCTCTATTTAATACAATGCCCTTAGTAGCTGAGGCATTGATGTCAATGCGTCGATGCGGTTGGGGCATCAATTACTTTTCACCAAGCATCAAGGGCGTCTATTACTTTTCATACATCGTTGAGTATGAAATAGTGGATGATGCCAATCCCTCGATTGATTATTTTCCACCAGCAAGCGGAGATGTCAAAACTATATGGGCTTGATTTGAATTTGAAAACTTTTATAATTTAGATATTGGGTATTCTTTGTATGAGCAGAATAGTAAATTTGTAGAACGTGGATGAGGAAGAATTGGTTAAAAAGCAAATGATGAAATCTGCCTGTGCACACCATATGCTCAATGAAATGACAAAAATATAGTGGAGAGATAAGTGAAGTTAGACAGTGGAATTTGATGAGCTGAATAACATTGATTGAATAACATGAGATCTGTTATACGTTACGTATTTTCTTTTATTTCCAGCAACAAATACCTCTGTCCCAATACTAGAGGGAAGTTCCCAACCTCTAAAAAGCAAATTTATGTTGAGGTAGTGGGTATGAAATAGGCTTTGAGGCATGACAAATCTTTAAGATGTGAATTGCCCTCATTAGATTGTTGTAAAATTATGGCAATATACATCCAGTATATAATAAAGCCTGAAATTCACGGATAACAAGTTCTGAAGATTTCGCTTAAGAACTTTTTCTAAGAACAGAATTTAGAGAGACTAGAAGAGAAAAAGAAGAACTAGAAATAATATATATGAATTGAAAAACTCATCCATTTTTATAGATAATGAAAGGTCATGGTATTTTTTCTAGACATATACATTTATTCATTTCCAACAGACGCAACTATTTATTTAAATTGGCACCTCTTCTAATAGAAATGACTGTTTGTATAATATACCTGTCATTTATTAATAAACACATCTATTATAGTACATTTCTGAATAGTTATGACTGTTTTTATGTAATAGACATATCTGTTTATTAATAGACATATCTACTTATTAACAAACATATCCGAGTTAATTTAAATAATTATTTTATTTCATACACATATGTATCAAGTGCTATCATAGAATAATATATATTTATTTCCTTTCTACTTCTTCCCTATGTATTTTAAATATGTGAGAATTTTTTCTCTCTCTACTATTTAACATACAAGCTATTTATAATAATCCTCCATTTAGCTTGTATTGTTAGATCCCATTATTTCATGTATAATGAAAAATATCTTTTGATTTAAACTTTTTCTTAATGTAAGTATTTTAAAGTTCTAAAGAAATCATGGTAGCCTTAGCTTAAACCTAAATTCCTATTAAATAGAACAGAAAATACTATACACATGAACTAATTAGCTCGAATCAATAGTTCACCAAAATTTCAGCACTAACATAGCCTTATGCTATCTTCTATTTTCATGAACATTTACAAAAGTTATTCTAACTTTTTGTTGAAGCGGCACCACTTCCTATGTTCATATAGGTGAAGTTTTATTTGTAACAATATTAAAATTCATTAAGAGTATAAATACTCATTTTCATTTTATTAACTTAGCACACTAAGTACTTAAATATAAAATTTGCTAATAACTTGTTGTTACCCTTTAAACTTTATTTAGTAACAATACTATAAAGTAAGATTTTCATCACTAGTAAATTTAATGGAATATTCTTAATCATAATCCAGTACATGTACTTATGATTATAACTCTCGAGGACCCTTTTGTTAAAGAATATGCTAGATTATTATAGGATTTAACATAAAACAATGGTAATAACACCATCTGAGACTAATTGTCTCACATATTCATATCTATCATACAACTCAACTCAACTCAACTAAGCCTTTATCCGAAAAATTTGGGGTCGGCTATATGGATTCGCTTTTTCCACTCTGAACGATTTTGGGTTAAATCCTCAGAAATGTGTAATGCTTCTAAGTCATGCTGTACTACTCTCCTCCAAGTCAATTTAGGTCTACCCCTTTTTTTCTTTCTATCCTCTAGCCTAATGTGCTCTACTTGTCTAACTGGAGCCTCCGTATGTCTACGCTTCACATGACCAAACCACCTCAATCTCCCTTCTCTCAACTTATCTTCAATTGGCACCACTCCTACCTTTTCTCTAATACTTTCATTACGGACTTTATCTAGTCTAGTATGGCCACTCATCCACCTTAACATTCTCATCTCTGCAACTCTTATCTTAGATGCGTAGGACTCTTTCAGTGCCCAACACTCACTACCATATAGCATAGCCGGTCGTATGGTCATGCGGTAAAATTTTCCTTTCAATTTATTAGGAATCTTATGATCACATAAAACTCCCTGGCACGTCTCCACTTCAACCATCCGGCTTTAATCCTATGACTAACATCCTCCTCACATCCCCCATCTACTTGAAGGACTGAGCCTAGATATTTAAAGTGATTACTTTGGGACAGTGCCACTCCATTCAAACTAACTCCTTCCCTATCACCAGTTTGGCCTTCACTGAACTTGCAATGCATGTATTCTCTTCGTTCTACTTAACTTAAAACCCTTTGACTCTAGAGTACTTCTCCAAAGTTCTAGCTTTCTATTGACTCCTTCTCGTGTCTCATCTATCAGAACAATATCATCCGCAAACATCATGCACCAAGGAATACTCTCTTGTATATGTTTCGTCAGTTCATCTAAAACTAATGTAAAAGGTAAGGGCTTATGGTGATCCTTGGTGTAATCCAATTGAGATCGGAAAATCTCTTGTGTCCCCTCCCACTGTGTGCACAATAGTAGTTGCTCCTTCATACATATCTTTCAATACTTGTATATACCTAATAGATACCCTCTTTTGTTCTAACGCATTCCATAAGACCTCTCTTGGAACACTATCATAAGCCTTCTCCAAATCAATAAAAACCATGTGTAGATCTTTCTTCCCATCTCTATATTTCTCCATCAAGCTTCTAATGAGAAAGATCGCTTCCATAGTTGAACGACCAGGCATGAAACCAAATTGATTGAGAGAGATAGAAGTATCATGACGTAGTCGATGCTCCACAACTCTCTCCCACAACTTCATAGTATGGCTCATGAGTTTAATTCCCCTATAGTTTGAGCAACTCTGTATGTCTCCCTTATTTTTAAAAATAGGTACTAAAATACTCTTCCTCCATTCATCAGGCATTTTCTTTGAGTTTAGAATCTTATTAAATAATTTAGTTAACCATGCCACTCCCATATCTCCCAAATACTTCCACACTTCAATTGGTATTTCATCGGGTCCACAGGCTTTACCTACTTTCATTCTCTTAAGTGCTTCCTTTACTTCTAAAGATCTAATCCTTCTAGTATAATTTACATTCTTTTCTATTGTTCTATAATCTATATTCACGCTATTTCCATTTTGACTATTATTAAAGAGATCATTCAAATAATTTCTCCATCTTTCTTTAATGTCCTCATCTTTCACCAACACTTTTCCTTCTTTATCCTTAATGCACCTAACTTGATTGAGATCTTGACATTTCCTTTCTCTTCTCCTTGCTAATCTATAAATATCTTTCTCCCCTTCTTTAGTTCCAAGTTTCTCATATAACTTTTCAAAGGCCTGTGCTCTTGCTTGGCTAAATGCCTTTTTGCCTCTTTCTTTGCTATCTTGTACTGTTCATATGCCTCATTATTATCACATTTAGGTAATTTCTTATACCATTCCCTTTTTCTCTTCACTGCCTTTTGTACTTCCTCATTCCACCACCATCTCTCTTTTGAGGGTGGTCCATGTCCTTTAGACTCTCCAAGTACTTTTCTAGCTACTTCTCTAATCTTTGATGCCATCTGTATCCACATATCATTGGCCTCCATATCTAGCTTCCATACTTCGGACTCAAGAAGCTCATTTTTGAACTTCACTTGCTTTACTCCTTTGAACTCCCACCACTTTGTTCGAGCTACACTATTTCTTCTGACCTTACTTGAATTGTTCCTAAACTTGACATCCAAGACCACCAACCTATGTTGACTTGTTAAAGCTTCTCCTGGAATGACCTTGCAATCCTTGCATAGAGCTCTATTTGTCTTCCTAGTTAAGAGGAAGTCGATTTGGCTTCTATGTTGCCCACTTTTGAAAGTCACTAAATGTGACTCTCTTTTTATAAAGTAGGTATTTGCTAGTATTAGGTCGTATGCCATAGCAAAATCCATGATGCTTTTTCCCTCCTCATTTCAACTGCCAAAACCAAAACCTCCATGAACATTCTCATAACCTTGCCTATCACTTCCTACATGTCCATTCAAATCTCCACCAATGAAAACATTCTCTTCATTCGGTATGCTTTGCATTAAATCATCCATATCTTCCCAAAACCTTTGTTTACTCTCCTTTGTTTAGTCCTATTTGTGGGGCATAAGCACTAACTATATTTATTGTTTCTCTGTCTAGTACTAGCTTTACTAGTATAATTCTATCTCCTACTCTTTTCACATTTCTCTGCGTCTTTCAATGTCCTGTCTATGATTATACCCACTCCGTTCTTGTTTCTCTCCTTTCCGGTAAACCACAATTTGTAATCTGAATTACCCACTTCCTTACTTTTCTCTCCTACCCATTTAGTCTCCTGAATGCAAGCAATATTCACCCTTCTCCTTTCCAAGGTATCCACAAGCTCCATTAATTTTCCTGTAAGTGATCCAACATTCCAAGTACCAACCCTGATCCTCCTCCTATCCTGCTCCTTCCTAATTGGTCTCCTTCTATGATATCTTCTATTATTTTCTATGTCTATCTTGTTTTCTGATCACCTATTTGTTCTATTATCTGTCTTATGGACTAACTTCTTTACCCACACCCGTCCATGATGTGGGAACCCTTGCTCACTTAACACCACACCCGGGCGCCGGCATGGCGCGTCGCTTTCGGTGAACGCCCTACACCCTTGCATATTTATCACTACACCCGGGCTCCGATGTAGCGCGTCGTTAGTAGAGGACGCCCCAACGTTTATATCATTTGAATCCATATCATAGGGTGTGACGAAATTTTTACGCTGGTTGTCACCTACCGCAACCCTCCTCCTTTATCCGGGCTTGGGACCGGCTAAGCGCAAACTACTTAGGCGGAGTTATATTCATATCTATCATAATGTAAAGAAATAGATGGCATCGGTTGTGGCCACAACTTAATATTCGGTAATAAGTTTCTCAACTATTTTGTTTTTTTATCTACAGCTGCTAAAGCTATAAACTTGGATTCCATCATAAAATAAGTTATATAAGTTTATTTCTTTAATGCTCAGGAAATAACATCTCCACCTAAGGTGAACACCTAATTGGAGATTGACTTATTATTATTAGCACTAGTTATACAATTGAAAATCTGTAGTTTATACAATTGAAAACCTTCTAGCACAATTGAAAATTTATTATAGAATAATCTGTAGTTTATAGTTCTTTTTAATATCCAAAAACCCTGAAATTATTTCTCAATGATCCATACAAGGATTACTAGTATATCTTGACAATTTTCACACTGAAAAAGCAATATCAGATCTAGTGTAATATATAGCATATATTAAACTACCAATTGCACTAGCATATTTAATTTGAGCAATTACTCTACCAGATTTTTCAATTAATTATCTAAGAAGCATCATGTGGGGTATTTTTTTTTTTAAATGAATAAATTTATTTAATATTTTGTTAATATTTCCATTTGATGTACATATAAATTATATATTGATGCCAAAGATAAAAGTACTCTAATAGATGCTATTCTAGCCAATGGTGCATATGTATCAAAGTAGTCAGTTCATTCTTTTTATTTAAAACCCTTTCCAACTAATGTAGCTTTAAAAGTTTGAATCGATCCATTTGTGTTATTATATATATATATATATGGGTTCTAGTTGATTTGCCACCTGGTTCCAAACAAATAGGATGTAAATGGATGTATGTATATGTATATGTATGTATGTATATGTATATGTATGTATGTATGTATGTATGTATATGTATATGTATGTATGTATATGTATATGTATGTATGTATGTATTCTAAAAATCCATTTACATCCTATTTGTTTGGAACCAGGTGGCAAATCAACTAGAACCCATGTATTATAATAATGAATCCATTTCATTATCGATTGCCTATTTCCAAAAAGCTATATCCCTTGAAGCCATTGCCTCTTAGAATGTTTTAGGATCATCTTCGACATTTAACAAAATTGGTATTTTGTTAAGTATAATTGACCTATTGCCTTCTACTAGAAAGACAATAGCTTGAGAAGATATAAAATCTGGATGTAAATTCTTCTCTTTTCTAGCATGTTGACTTCTTCTAATTTCATTAGAAGAATATAACTTTCTTTTGTTACTAGATATTGATTCAAGATAACATCAAAACTAAAATCATATGGAGAAACTTTAAATTTTTTAGAGAGAATTCTATTATCTAAGTGACTAGCAGTGAGTAAAGCTTCTCCCCATAAATTTATTGGCAATTTAGAATTCACAAGCATAGAATTAAGCATATCCACTAAGATTCTATTCTTCTTTCTGCCAACCCTTTCTATTGTTGTGTATAAGGTGCACTGGTTGGTTGTATAATTCTATTTTTTCACAAAATGAAGAAAATTCAATGGGAAAATGCTCACTAGCTCTATCACTTTTCAAAATTTTGATCATTAAACAAACACAAGTATATTTGGAGACATCAACTATGAAAATTATAAAATACCTATTTCCTCCTCTATTCAACATTCTAATTTTCAAACATCAGAATGCATAAGTTATAATAGCTCATAAGTTATTAGTAGAAACATTCATATTATTATTAACACTGAGTTTAAACATTCCATCATAGGAGTAACCTTTTCCCATAAATAGTCCATTTCTGGACATAATTATTTTGTCAGACTCCAGAACAGCCTTAAAAACCTTTCTTACACAATAAACTAGCAGACACAAGATTTTTTCCTCATTTTTAGCACATGCAGCACATTTGCTAATAATAGGTTCTTTCTAGAAGTGAAGTTTAATTCAACTCTTCCTTCTCCTATCGCTTTAGCAGAATCATGATTACCCATTAGATCTTTCTGCCCATCTGCAACTTCTTCATAATTATTAAATTAAGTAGCCCTAAAATCATACCACCAATTATTAGACTTGGTTGTTGCAACCATATTGAGTTCTATCACCATTCCAATAAGCAAATCTAATATCATTGTAATCAATTCAATATTTTGTTCAACCATATTTGCATTATTGAGATTTTCAGCATTATTATTAGTATCTTCCTTCTTCTATTTCTTTTGAAACCTACATTAACATTTGTAATGCCCTTTCTTGCCATAATTTTAATAAGCTTTTCCTTTCTTTGATTTGTTGTTTCTACCAAAACTAGTACTACCATTTGATGCTTCAGAAAACTTTCTCTTATTTCCAATTTTTTTTTCTTTTGAAAATTCTAACTTCCTTGCACAAAACTAACTAAAAATTCTAACTTCCTTGCACAAAACTAACTTTTGTGGCAGATTTAGATATAAATTTCTTATCACAATTTATTATTTCTTCTTCAATAAGTGTTTCTGAATTTATTCAAGAGAAAAATTCTTCTGTGGTATGCAATAATTTATTCCTATAATTATTGCAACTAGGAGGAAGTTTTGCTATTATTCCTACTACTTGCAATGATTTAGGAACTACCACTTTCACATCTTTAAGCTTTGAAACAAGGACATGTAACTCATGGACTTGATCCATAATAGGCATATTATCAACTATTTGGAATTCAAAATATTTCGTGATGAGAAATTTATCCACAGCTTCTTTTTTTGTGTTGTATTTGAATTCCAGCGAATTCCATATTTCCTTTGGAGACTTGATAGAGGTAAATGCAGCCTATATGACAAGTTGTTGAGAATATGACCTTAGCACAACAATTCATCTTCTTCACATTTTTTTTGATCTACTTTCACTTATGCAAAATCTTCTGGTGTTGGTGGCGAAATAACAGGCAAACTTAGATCAACTATTTAAGAAATCTTCAATACAGTAAGTAAGAATAACATATTTTTCAAGCAAACATAATTTGTTCCATCAAAATGATCCAGTTTCATGAACTCTTGATTTATCACAGAAACAGCCTTGGACTCCATTGCAATTAATACCTTAAAATTATTGATGTAATGGGTATATAATAAACTTTGAGGCGTGATAAATAACTATCTTTAAGGTATTAATTGCCTCCACTAGTTTGCTACAAAGTTATGACAATATAGCTGTAATAACCCAAACCATGGACCATTACCAGTGCTAGGGATCAGGTCAGCTTAAGGCTGCTAAAACCCATAGCAAGCCTGAAACCTATGAAACATACATACATTCCTACATCTCACTATTTTAGCATATACTAAATCATTACACCTTAGTCTTTTCATCCATACATAATCATTCTTAACATAATAATGGTTCATAATTTGAACCTTAACATGCACAAGATCCAAAGTGTAATGGTTCAACATGTGTACCCTCACAAGGATTAGCAAAACATATACATCATTATGCTTAAACAATATTACATACTTCCAAATTCCTTAATCACCAGCACAATACTATCTATTCATAAATTACATGTCCATCTACCCATACATCATACATAAGGAAGGGCTAAGACTATCCCTGATGCTCTTTCTTTAAGGAACTCGTTTAGTCCTGCAACCCTACACTTGGGGGTTAGGGGAATGTTGTAAGGTCACATAAGCTCAGTGAGTAAACTAACCATTATTAATTTTATCATTCATTCATGCATGTGCAATACATCATTCACATGGATTTTCACATTACAAATATTTCACATAATATGGACATTATCACTAATAACTCCCCAAACTTTTCTTTTAAACATGACTTGTGTCATGTACCCAGGGGCAATTATCAAATCTTTCTTAGGATTTACTTATGGATCCATAACATTACATAACATAACATGGGGGGAGTAATAGGTCATCCTATATCCATTAATGTACTAATAGTAATTTATGCAATTATGCAACATCTTCGTGTTCTAGATGCATACATCCTAAATAAACATGACACGATGTATGAGGATGCTCGTTAATTACCTGTAAGTAATTTTCATTTTATTAAAGTTAGAGTTACCCAACTTTTGTAGCCTATTAACCTCCTTACTCGAACGGGAGCTATCCTCAGATCTTTACTCTTCCAAGTCACTTAAACCCGGTCCTATAAAATTAGACCCTAGAGTGTTATGAAAGGCTCTAAAACTCTGTACATAACATAAATATCCTATTCTAGGCTCTTAGGAACCATGAAATTAGGTTTTAGAACCTTGAAATTAAAGGAGAAAATAAGTAGGTAGAACTAAGTTTGGCTGTCAGACCTTGGACTTCAACTGTCAAAACTTAGACTTTGGTTGCCAAACCTGGAAAACTTCTAGGTTTTTTGAGAAAATGCAAGCTTCGGCTGCCAAACCTCTGGCTTTTGGTAGCCAAACATAAGAATTTTTAGAATTCCTAAGTAGAAAACCTGCAGATCCATTTTCCTAAAAGCCTCAAAACTCATTTAAAATTTCTAAAACACGATCTCATCACATATACACATCTCTAGGGCTTAGAACAACTAGAAAACATGTTTAATACCCATATGCATTCATCAAAACTCAAATCTTAGGTTTCCCCCAAGCCCAACATAGCATAAACTTCATCAAAAACTTAACTTGGTTTAAAGTTTTAGAAACCTAATTCCTCATTAACTCTCTTAGATCTATCTATTAGATCAAGAAGAAAAGAAGGTTACCTCTTTTCTTGGAGCTTAGAGGCAGGAGAACCTATAACTTTAAAACTTGAATATACTCTTCCATACTTCTAAATGGAAGAATCCACCTCTAGATCTTGAAAAAATCAAGGAGATCTCTTCAAAAAGCTCCTTGCATGACCCAATAGTTGAGAGAGAGGAAGGAAAGAAACCCAAGTGTTTTAGGCAAGAAATGAGTTGAGATCCTTTTTATACCCTCTCTATCGAGGGACTTTCAGCTGCCGAAAGTTCAACTTTTGATTGCCGGAGTCATTTCTGCCCAAATGGGCATTCGGACCAAAAAGGGACTTTGGTTGCCAATAGTCTATCTTTTGGCTGCCAATAGTCTGTCTTTCAGCTGCCAAAGTTCTTTCTAGCCAAAACAATTTCTTTAAAACTTTTAAAGAATGAAACTCTTAAAATATTTTTCATTCTCAAATACATTTTGAACTTTTTAAAGAAATAAAGAAATATACATAAATATATTTTCACATCTTACCTCTACTCCCTTGTCAGTGAAGTCTCTCTCTTCACTAGAATATTCCATCAAGAACATATATTTTCACATTAGAAAATGGTGGGTGTTACACTCTCCCCCCTTTAAGAACATTCGTCCTTGAATGTCAAAACAAACACATAAAAGTTATATATAACAAACATAACATACAGAACATTCCTAGAAAAGGTGGGAATATTGTTGTATTATGGAATCATGGGTTTCCCACGTGTACTCTTCTATGTTGTGGTAGTTCCATAATACCTTGACCATTGGTATCTCTTTATTCCTCACCTTCCTTAGTTGAGAGTCTATAATCTAGACAGGTTGTTCAATATAAGAAATATCTTTATAAATTTCCATGTTTGGTTCATGTAATGCCCGTCACTTTAGGTAGTCCGTAGATTCTACTATTTCGATGACTAACGTCTATTTGGACAATCAGGATGTCTGGAACTATACTTAAACTAGAGTGAAGAGACATAAATTGATTGAATAAAGACCAAGGAAAAATAAAAGAAATGAAGTACAAATAGATTAAATGAGCCAAAGGTCATAGCGATGGGTAACCCTAATGGGAAGTGACTGTGAAGACAGTTGCCAACCCCATACTCATGGGGAAACTCTGTGAGATAAATATTGGGACTTAATTGGGGGATTTATGAAGTTTAGATGACAATGAAAATGTCAAAGGAATGCAAGGAAATAAAGACAATCGGTAAAGACCATACAACTCGATGGGCACAACGAAGGGTATTTTGGTCATTTCACCCTCAGTGTTGAATTTGAACCTAAATGTCGATCAAAATGAGAGAGAATAAAAAATAAAAATAAATTAAAATCATGATTTTGTGTAATGAAAATGAGTAGAGAAAATAAGAAAAGAAAATAAAAGAAATGAAATTTAAATAAATCTTTATGACATAAGCATGATGCAAAGATGACCTAATTAAAAATTTGCACTAATTAAAATTTAACACATAAACTAAAATGGATAAATATTGAATATAAGACAAATTTGACTAAGAAAATATCATCTTCTTCCTCACTTCCCTCTTGGCCGAACCCCATGGAAGAGAGCTTCCACCATTTTTTTTTTCACAATAAGCTTGATTTTCCCATGCTCTACCCCCAAAAACCTATACTTGCCTTCACAAAAACTTGCTCCTACACCTTGAAGAAGCCTTTGGTAGCCAAGAAAGTGTAGAAATTGGATGTTTTACAAGATCAAACTTGGGTCAACATAAGGTTAGTGCACTACCTAAGCTTCTTTCTTTCTCTAAGTGTTATTAGCATGTCAAACTAGGTTGAAATTCCATGAAATTAAAAGAATTCCATGATTAAATGGAAACCCTAATTTTGGAAGCCATGGGGATAGTGAGAATTTGATGGTTTTAATTGTTCTAAACTAGTTAGTGATGGCATGTGATGAGTATAAATGAGTTAGATTATGAATTACATGTGTTATGCATGAGTTAAGAATTTGAAGCTAGGGTTTTGACCCAAAGTCTGGGGGTTTTGTGAATTGATGCCTAATTAACTTTGTTGAGACCATTTGTTGACTAATTGAGGTGCCATGAATGTGATTAAAGTTTGGTAGTTGGGTGGAATGTATATTGGAAGTGTTGAATTTCTTATGCAGGATTCTGGACATATGAGTCCAGCAGGGTTATGTGGCCATAAGTAGAGCCACATTGCTCCAATTGGTGTGAGGCTAATTGGAGATGAAACTTAGGACATAAAGCTACATTTTTCATGCAAAGACACTGCCTAGAAATTGAACCTAACATAACCTAAATTTGGCTTGAATCTGGGTAACCATATGCTAGACCTGGAAAAATGACCATGTGAACAGTAAATGTTCAAATGGCCATAACTCACTCTAGGAAGGTCAGAATGACCAGATTCTTAACCATTGGAAAGGTTAGACATAGGAACACATTTTTCATGAGGAAAATAGAGCCTAATTTTGCTTTTAACCCAACCAATTTGCTAGAATAACTTAAGTCAACAATTCTGACTAGAACCAAAACTGACCTGAAATTTTGGACTTAGACCTACCCGACAAGTTTTGGAAAAAATGCCATAACTCAGACCAAAAAACTGAAAATGTAGTGAAATTAAAGCCAAAATCTCTATAAGACTTAGAACTACAATTTTGGTATTTTGACCAAAACCCAGAACCTAATGGAACTTGGTCAATTAGCTAGGAAAGTTTAGTATACCAAATCCTGAAATTGAACTAAATAATCACTTGACCCTAGAACAGTATTTATACCATATCTCTCACTAGGAAACTCCAATTGGAATGAGCCAAACTGTTCTAGAAACCTAAGAAACAGAAATCCAACTTTGATTTAGGAACATTCCTCAAATTTTGAGTGTAGGAACCCTAAAATGAGAATCAAAGATACTGACCTGAACCTGAAATCCTAAAGGCATAGGGTTTAGGAGTCCAGGTCAGTTAATTGGCTCTAACTCACTATACATAACCTAAAAAATTAGGATTCTTGAACCTAAGTGACCCTAACTCATAGGGTAACAACTCATATGAAAAACATTAGGCCTAAAAATGACTGTAACATATCCAAATGGTTGGACAAAATTTAACTCCAGAATTTGCCTAGTTTTGGAACCAGAAAGAGGCAATAGACCAGTTTTGGTAATTTGATCACAACTTGAGTTCTAAAACTCCAAATGAGATTATTCAAAAAGGAAAACAAAGATAAGACATAGAGGAACAACTTTCATAAGGGAAGTGTGGTCAAACAGTGGCTACATCTTGACCAATTTGCTAGGTGAAAGCAAGACACCAATTTTAGACCTTGAGAAAGGTTCATAAAATGACTTATAATATGATATGGAATTAACCAAAATGATTTGCTAAACATAAAAGTGACATGAATATGTATGTGGGACTTATGTTTCCCATCACAAGTAACATGAAAATGCTATGAAACACAAATAGTACATGACATGAAATGAAGAAATAATAAGTACTTAATAATACTACTTTGCCCAAAGTATATCTAGACTTATGTATATAGCATGGATCGATTGGTATACCAATTAGGGACTACAGATTGCAGTACTGCCCAATTGAATGATCATTGATAGATAATATCTGTCTAATATGGTTATTCCTCTGGCTTTATGCCTGCCCATTGGCCATTGAGCCTAATATGATTTCTGGCTTTATGCATGCCCACTAGCCTTGTGCCTGATATGACTGATGTATACATGATAGACATACGGATGTCTAACTAGTATACTCCTGTGTATCCAGCCTTTATAGTCTGTCATAGGTTATTTGAGTATAGATATGAGTAATAAGCTTTAAAATTAAATAATTACATAAAGAGATTACTGATATGAATTTAATAAGACCGAATATGAAAAATGAATAGAAAAGATCTTGATAAACTTATTTGCTCCCAAAGTTCAGTAAACATGTAAATGACTTAAAATCCATGAAATCTATATTTTTTTATGAAATTTTTTAAGGAATAATTTTCTTTAATTATTTAGTTATTTTTACTTTAAATTCATGCATCACTAAGCGTTATACTTAGCACGTTGGTTTTTCCATTGCGTAGATACTGGTGAGCAGGACCAGTCCAGATAGTGAGTGGGGAGCAGACTTTACAGTAGTGTGACGTGTCACCTCAGCAGTCCATTTTTGGTAGGGTCCATGTATATCTAGATTTTGTACTTTTTGCTCATTGTATATAAATGATGTAATTCATTTGGTGATTGTAAATAAATTATAAATAATTGTATTTGAATTTTATATGAATGAATGAAATATATTTTCTTGAAAATTATATGAGCAATAATGATATGATATGATGCATAGAAAAATGATATAAGATTTTAATAGGTAAATAGTGAAACCCGCCAAACGCTAATAAAACAGAGGAGGCTCTGTTTGGGTCTCCACAAAAATAAAAAATGATGAAAAAAAGAAAAAAAAAATCAATATATGGGATAATACAAATAAATGGAATTTAAATTAATACGGTATAACATAAGACAAGATAGGGTGCTCCAGCACCGAATGTGGCATGCCTTGGTCGGCTATACTATAGACAAGTAAGGAGCATCACAGTTCACTTATAACCTTTGTTTGGATCTGACACAAACTTCCTCAACATAGAAACATGGAACATCGGATGTATCCTCTCCATCTCTGATGACAAGGCTAACTTATAAGACACATTTCTGACCCTTTGCAACACTTTATACGGTCCAATGTACCTTGAATCTAGCTTGCCTCTTTTTCCAAATTGAATGACACCCTTCATTGGAGATACCTTTAGAAGCACCATGTCCCCCTCCTGAAAAAACACTTCTCTCCTATGGAGATTTGCGTAGCTTTTTTCTCTTCTGGCTGCTGCCTTCAACCTTGTTGTAATTAATGGCATGGCTTGATTGGTAACTTCTACCAACTCTGTTCTGCTAAGGCTATTTCACCAACTTCCTCGTAACACATAGTAGACCTACGTTTCCTCCCATACAGAGCTTCATATGGTGCCATTCTGATACTAGAGTGATAGCTATTGTTATATGCGAACTTAACTAGGGGAAGGTACTTTTTCCACGATCCACCAAAGTCAAGTACACACATTCTCAGCATATACTCCAAAATCTATATGGTCCTTTTTAATTGTCTATCTGTTTGAGGGTAAAAGGCCGTGCTAAAGTCTAACTTGGTGCTTAATTCATTTTGAAAATAGTGCCAAAACCTTAATGTGAACTGTGGTCCTCTATTGGAGGCTATTATCATTGGAGCTCCATGTAACCTTATTATCTTCACCACGTACACTTGAGCTAACTTATCCATAGAGTAGTTCGCTCTAATAGGAATGAAGTGAGCAGTCTTGGTCAACCTGTCCACTATAACCCATATCGAATCATGTCTGTTGGAGGTGACTGGTAACCCCAAAACAAAATCCATGGCCACATTTTCCCGTTTCCACTACAAAATGGGTAGTCAGTTTAGCATTCCTGCTGGCTTCTGATGCTCTAGCTTTACTCTTTGATAGGTCTCATAAGCAGTTACAAGCTGTGCAATCTCTTTCTTTATGGAAGGCCACCAATACACCTTTTTTAAGTCTTAATACATTTTGGTGGCTCTAGGGTACACACTATACTTAGCATTATGAGCTTCCCTCATAATATTTCCCTTGAGTTGGATGTCATTTGGTACACATAATCTGTTGCCATACCTTAATACTCCTTTTCCATCAAAATGAAACTCACTGCCCTTACCTTTTTGTACCATTTTTGCTATTTTCACCAACTCAGGGTCTTTATGCTATTTTTCTGCTTTTTGCATTAGGTATACTGTTGTCATCTTTATTTGAGCTATCCAAGTACGCTTGGCTGATAACTCTAGCTATAACCCTTCTCCAATTCGCTGGTGCAACTCCTTCAAGATGGGCCATCTTTCTACAGATACATGTGCCAAACTGCCAAACGATTTTTGGCTGAGGGCATTTGCAATAATATTTACCTTTCTCGGATGATACTAGATTGCATAATCATAATCACTGAGCAGTTTTACCCATCTTCTCTGTATGTGATTCAACTCTTTTTTATTGAAGATGTACTGGAGAATCTTGTGGTATGTGAAGATCTCGCATTTTCCTTTATAAAGATAATGTCCCCACATCTTTAGGGAAAAAACTATGACCGCCATTTCTAAGTTATTGTTGTCACACCTTACCACTCTGTAAGGCATAACATGATCTCGTAGTATACCTAATGAATTACCAACTCCGTCTACTGATAACCCATTAAATACACTACAAGGGATTTTAAAAACTTTTCTTACTTCTTTTACAGTGGTGAGCACTATTTACAGGTGTTAAAAACTTTGGTGAACTGAGGTGAAACAACTAACTCATTTGATTTATTTGGAATTTCTGTAAAAATTTTGGCAAGGTGCCATCTGTATTTTGGATAAAACAGTTCTTGAAAAACTCAGAAAAAGCACTTCAATAATTTTCCAAATCTCAACTCCAATACATTTCTCAACACAATAATTTATCAACACAATTCCATAGGAATTTTTCAAAGTCCGAGATAAGGAAATATAATACAACTTTTACAATCCAAAACACTCATAATTAATTTACAACTTCAAGGTACAATTTAATTTACAACTGCTCAAAACCAAAAAGAAAATATACATACAGTGTCATACATTCTGTTACAAAATGCAAAAAGCGGTATACTCGTTATACCCAAAAATCTCTCATTTGGAGGTATGTGCGGCCTAGTCTGCCATGCTGTCTCTCTACTGCGGCAATAAAAGCTATCAGAGACAATGTCTCGATGGTGCACAACATTAACCAAATACAATTTAAATCACAATTCATAAATCATGTAAATAGTGGATACTTAAAACCATAGTCAAATTTAAGACAATAAAGGTCAATAAGAATTTAAACTCCATTTCTCAATATCACAATAATTTTCTATAAGTCAGATCAGGTTTGAATTCAAAAGACAGTATATGTCAATGAGAGTTTAAAATCCATTTCACAATCTCACAATACACATCGATAAATCACACACTTAATCATGATCCATAATTCAATTCATCCCAAAAGCCGATGGCTAATGAGGTATTCAATTCATCCCAAAAGTCGATGACTAATGAGGAATAACATGGCTAGCTAGCAAAAATATGAGTACTCATTCTATTCGTCCTCAACAGCACACACCTCAACACTTCAGCAGAGAGGGAATTCAATTCATCCCACTAGACAAGCTAGAGAGGAATACAATCAATATACACGATAGCTGTGGTTTCAAACCATTTCTAATGCTTTTAATCAATAAGTATCCATCAATGTCATTCAAACCATTTTCTGATTTCAAACTATTCACAATATTTTTCAATCAATAAATATTCCTCAAACACATTTCCACAATTTAAAATAATGATATACAAATAATCAATATTTATTTCCATTGAAAATAATTCAAAAGAAACAGTTGTTATGCACAAACCTCTGATATTTGTCTCTGGTCTTGACTCGATTTCTTTCCCTTTTCTTTGAGTCCTTGTTAACTGAGAAACACAATTTGAAGTGTTTCAGTACCAAATTAAACTGTCTCTATCGATGGGGTTTGGTAAATAATGCACTGAACTCAATTATTCGCTTAATCACCTAATATACCGACCCTCGATGCGTTTTAGGTAAATTAGGTTTTAGTGTCGTTAATATGTCACACTCGATAGGGTTTTAGGTTTGGTATGTTTTACCAAAGTCATTTCCTCGCTTAGTGCATTTTAATGCAAATTGCTGGATTCCGGAACACTGGTTTGACCTAGCCGGACGATATAGTTCCCTCGGTTTTTGGGTCTCGGTCAAAACTACAAACTTCTAGATCTAGGTCTTATTGCACGCGGTGCAAAATTTCAGGTCAATCCGAGTTAAGTAGACCAAGTTATGGTCATTACACTATTGCTGGTCAAGTGGTACCATTTTAGGTCAATTTTAGGTCAAATTGGTCAATTCTGGTTCGGCCAGTTTTTGGACCCGAACTTGTGCAAGTTGTTTGACTTGCTTATGGTCATTTCTGGGTTTTGGTGTCTTCATAAGACTTGTAGGTATGGGTCTTAACTATTCATGGTTAAAATTTCAGGTCAATTGGACCTGGTTTGAGTGAGTTATGGCCTAAATACTCACTGCTGCCCAATTGGTCATTTTTCAGGTCCTAATTGCACCTAATCCGAATTGGTCAAATTTTTAGGTCACCTTGCAAGCAGAATTTTGGCATGGTTTCTCAATGAAAGTTGGCACATTTTGTGCCTAGTTTCACCCCAAATTGGTCTCATACCAATTGAGGTTACACATTCAAGGTTATAGGCTAAAATATACACTGCCCTCAATATGCATTTCACACCCCAACTTCAAACACATACTCACCTTGCAAGGTTTACTTCCATACCCTACCAAACTGTTTTGGCACATTACCAAAAACATTTTCTACATTACATTAGCATTATTTTGGGCAGATTCCAATCACCCTCAACACACCAAATATCATTCACAATTACAATTTCTAAATACCATTACAACCACACCTAAACATTACAAACTTTACATACACTTTACAACATTCATTCACATACATATCATCAATCCTTCTAGGTCAATATTCTGCCCACTCTTCCTTCAATATACACCATTTCTCAAGTGTCCACAAGCTGCCACAAATCATTCATCAACATCACATTGCCGTACCATATGCCAATTCCCATCAAAGTGCATAATTCACCATATAAACATGCAATAACTCACTAAGTTACTAAATCACCATTATTAACATTCTTTCCCATCAATTATATGCACAAATACCTCATCATAAACGTGACCCATGGCTGTCCAAAATGAAAATAACAATAACCTTTCAAACTCAAAATTTTCCTTCACCAAACTAATACCCATAACATGCACAAAAACTTTAACAAAGGATTTCTCAAAAATGCAAACTTACCTTTATTTGTAACTTGCTAAACCTTCACCAAACTTCCCAAAATTGGTATTAATATCTTCCTTGTGGTGTGTAAACCATTTTTCATGAAAGAACCTAAGTGAATGGAGTTGAAATGGAGAGAGGAAATCAAGCTCAAAGAAAACGTCAATGGAGGTTTTCAAGGGTTCTTCAATTCGGCCATTTGAGAGGATTTGAGGAAGATGGGATTTCAGATGGTTAGTGGACCACTTCAGCCATATTTCATGTTTAATTAATCCTATAGTGGTCCACTAACTAAAATTAAAACATATTATAAGTTAACTTTCAACTAATCCACATTTAATCCATTATTTCCACTATTTATTTTAGGTACCACCAAATTAATTTTTCATTTCATTTTCTAAGTGTAATACTATTTATTTTTAATGGACATTTAGGTCAAAAGACAATTCGGAATGTCAAATGACCATCATGCCCCTGTTCGGGTGGCTTTCCATTTTTCTGAATAATCGTATTTTGTCCTGCTTTTTCGATTTCTCACTTTTCTTTGTACTAATTATTTAATTTTTCTTTAATCTTTCTAATGAGATTTATACTTCAATAAGGGTCTATTTATGTCCAAAAAATGTTTTCCAGGGTTCCCTGCAGTCCAGGGTTAGTCAACGGTCCACGCCGTGACTTCCCGGTGCGGTCACCCATCGCTAGGTTTCCCGGCTCACTTACTCGGTTACATTTCTTTACTATGATTTTTCCTTTGTTTTTCTTTTCTTGTATTTCATTATTTTATGTCTCCTCACTCATTTTGAGGTTCTGTTATAGGCATCCTAGCTGTACGGTCAACACTGGTCACCGGAGCAGCAGAACGCACTACCAAACTTTGGGGTGTTACAATTCTCCCCCCCTTAAATAAATTTCGTCTCGAAATTTTACCTGGCATTAGTCTCTGAATAGCTGTGGGTGCTGTCTCTTCATATCCTCTTCACGTTCCCAAGTTGCTTCTCGCCCGAATGATGGTTCCACAAAGACTTTAACCAGTGTATCTGCTTGTTCCTCACCGCTTCACCTCATAATTTTTATGGGTTCTTCCTCATATGAAAGGTCCGGATTTACTTCAATCTCTTCAACCGATTACATGAGATGGGTCCGATCTGTACCTCCTTAACATGGACACATGGAAGACACTGTGTATCCTTGCTAGCTCTGGAGGTAATGCTAACCGGTATGCTAAAGGACCCGCTCTTTCCAGAACTTCATATGGTCCGATGATACGAGGACTTAGTTTCCCCTTTCTGCCAAATCTCCTAATCCTCTTCCAAGGAGAAACTTTGAGGAATACCTTATCACCCATCGCATACTCAATATCTCTTCTCTTGAGATCAACATAGGACTTCAAGGTCCGATGCACCTTGAGTCTATCTCTCGATCAACTGATCTTTTCCTCTGTCACTGGACAATTTCTCGGTCCAATCATCTTCCTTTCACCTACTTCATCCCAACATAAGGGAGTTCTACACTTTCTCGCCATACAAAGCTTCATATGGAGGCATCCCTATGCTTGATTGGTAGCTTGTTATAAGCAAACTCAATCAAAGGCAAGTGTGTATCCCAACTACCTTCAAATTCAATCACACAAGCCCGTAGCATATCCTCCAATATCTGAATAACCCTCTCGCATGCCATCCGTCTGCGGGGTGGAATTGTCTTTGAAGTTCAATCTAGTTCCTAGGGCTCTCAAGACTACCCTAATCTAGAAGTGAACCTAGGATCTCCGCTGACACAATTGATAATGGCACTCCATGCAATTTTACAATCTCATATATGTACAATCCGCCAATCTTTCCGTGCTATAGTCCATCCGAATCGGCAAAAGTGAGCAGACTTAGTCAATCATCAACTATAACCCATAATGCATCATGACTACTCGTGTCCTTGGAAGTCCTGTAACAAAATCCATAGTTATTCGCTCCCATTTCCACTGCATCGACAAAGGATGTAATAAACCACTGAACTTGATGTTCGCCTTTACTTGTCGACAAGTTAGGCATTTGGAAACGAATTCACTATATCTCTTTTCATGCCCATCCACCAAGAATGCTCTTTCACCCTCTCAGACATTTTAGTTCCACTGTGGTGCATAGCAAATGGAGACTCATGTGCTTCCTTCAAAATGGTTTGTCTCAATTCCACATCACTAGGAATGCACACTGCGCTCGATGTAGCAATAAACCATCATCTCTCACAGAATTCAGGTTTCTTGCCTCACGAACTTCTTTCAAGACTTCGATATTTTTCATCACTGCGCACCATTCGACCGATCAATCAACACCGGCCGTATATGCCATGCAACTATCTGTCCCTCATCATCAACCTCTAAACCGCATGTCAGTGCTTTCAATTCATATACCATGGACAAAGGAGAAACTCGAGACTTGCCATAGTCTTGCGACTTAAGGCGTCGACCACCACATTTGCTTTCCCCGGTGATAGTCTATTAAGCAATCATAGTCTTTAATGAGTTCTAACCATCTCCTCTGCCTCAAATTCAATTCCTTCGGTGCCTAAGTACTTCAAGCTCTTGTGATCTGTGTAAATGTAGCATTTCTCCCCATACAAATAGTGTCTCCGGATCTTGAGCAAAACAATAGCCGCTAACTCCGGATCATGTGTTGGGTAGTTCCTCTCATGCGGTTTCATTTGGCGTGATGCATAAGCAATGACATTCGATCTTGCATCAAGATACCCTAACCCATTGTGAGAAGCATCACTATAAATCGTGTATTCTTTACCCGGAGTAGGTAAAGTGAGAACTGAGCTTCGATTAAGCACCTCTTCAACTCATCAAAACTCACTGACATTTATCACCCACCAAATTTTACATCTTTCCAAGCACTTGGTCGGTGGAGAAGATAACATAGAGAATCCCTTCACAAACCGACGGTAATATCCTAAGCCTAAAATCGCGAATTTGTGATGTTCTGGCGGCTTCCAATTAAGGATAGCTTCTACCTTGGAATCTACCTTGATCCCTTCAAATGACACAACATGTCCCAAAAAGGAGATTTCCTTCACCAAAATTCACATTTCTACAATTTGGCGTCATTTGCTTTCTCCCTTAAAGTCTGCAGACAATCCGCAGATGTCTATCATGCTCCTCTTCACTCCTCGAGTTTATAAAAATGTCATCAATAAACACCACCACAAATTGATTAAGATATGGTCTGAAGATAGCGTTCATCAGATCCATAAAAGCAGCTGGAGCATTTGTTAACCCGAATGGCATTACTAGAAACTCATAGTGGCCATACAGAGTTCAAAGCGCTTTTGGGATACTCGCTCTTGCACCTTCAATCGATGATAACCAGATCGCAAATCAATTTTGGAGAATATCACGCACCCTTCAATCGATCGAGCAGATCATCAATGCGAGGCAATGGATATCTGTTCTTTATTGTCACCCTATTCAACGCTCGTAGTCAATGCATGCGGAGAGTACCATCCTTCTTCTTAACAAACAACACCGTGCTCCCAAGGTGACACACTAGGCGGATGAAGCCCTTTTAAGTAATTCTTGTAATCAGATCTTCAACTCCTTCAACTCTGCTGGTGCCATTCTCGTATGGCGTTATGGAGATTGGATCCACACCAGTGAACATTAATTTCAAATCGCACTTCTCTTCCGAGGTAATCCGGCAATTCATCAGAAACACATCAGAAAGTCATGTCTTTGTAGGGATGTCTTTCAATGTTGGACTCCCACTTGGGTGTCTACCACATGTGCCAAGTATGCTTCACATCCCTTTCGATCATTTTTCCGCTAGTGCAATTAAATGATGTTTGATGGCAATAATCGCCTCTCCTTGTATTACCACATCATCAGATCGAGGATACCAAAAGTGACTGTCTTGACCTCTATCAATCATGGCATGATGTCTAGCTAACCAATCCATGCCCAAGATGATATCATAATCTCTGAAGGGCATTTCAATGAGATCAGACAGAAAGTGTGTCCTTGGATCACCAAAGGACAATCTCTATACATTATATTAACTCGACCTCTGTCCTAGCGGACTTGTTACTAGCACCTCAAAGTCCATTTTTGTACATGGAACAAAGAATGCAATCAATGATGCTAGCACTCACATAAGAATGGGTAGAACTCGGATCAAATAGCACAAATACATTCGTTAAAAGTTGAGAAGGTACCCACAATATCGATGTCTCGCCTCTTCTCTCGTCTCATGGCATAGACTCGATCGAGCACGCCTTGTTCGACTGCTTTATCGTGCCTTGGCTGTCTGGGTTACCTCTACCGCCTCTACCTGCTAGGTGGTTGTGAGCTTCGTGACAGGCTCAACGACCCTTCCGCAGTAGTAGGAGGTGGTCCAACTCTGCGACTCATCGTGCAGTCCTTGGCAAAGTGTCCTGCCTCCACGCTATAACAGCTCCAATAGCCTTGTAACAGATTCCACCATGATTCTTTCCACAAGTTTCACATTGGCGAGGAGGGTAGGAACTTCTGGTACTCTGCAGATAGGGGAGGTCTCTGTCCTGAATGTCTTCCCCTACCAGATTTCTTGCCGCCTCTGCCATGTCCCCCATAGTTCTTCCTCTTTCCAGTATGACCACTGGAACTCTGATCTACTGATTTTCCCTCTTTCTCTATCTTCTCTGACCTCTTCTTCTCAGGAGCAGTCTCAAACTCAACTCTTTCCAACTCTAGGGCTTGAGAAACAAGTTCAGAGAAGTTAGTGTGTTTGAAGCCGAGCACTTGTACTCTAATACTGGGCTTCAAGCCAATTTCAAACCTCTTGCATCTCTCCCTGCTGGTAGAGAGTAGACTCACTGCATAATGGCTAAGGCGGGAAAATTCTCTTTCATACTCAGCCACTGATCTGCCCCTCTGTTTCAAACTTAAGAATTCTTATAGCTTCTGGTCTACATAAGCATCAGGGATGTATTTACCTCAATTCGAGGAAGTCATTCCAGTCAAGACTGCAGTTCTACTGCATCGTGGGGAATGGTTTTCCACTACCATAAGCATCCCCTTGTAGTAAGGATCCGAGTATTCAAGTCGAGCTCCTCTGCATACAATGAAGTTTCTTGAACACCCTATCCATCCTCTCTAACCACTGTTCAGCTTCTATAGGATCTACTGTCCCCTTAAACTCTGTTGCCCCATACTTCATCAATTTATCATACTGCCTTGTAGGAGACTATGGTTGTACCACGGGTGTCTGAATTGGGACTTGAGTAGGCGCATTACCAGCCATTTGTTGGAATATTGCAGCCGAGCGAATCGAGAGGAATCGCAGATCTGCAGGGCTGTCTTCGAACCACCGACATTTTGTACAATGGGGCATCCTTGCACCTCGACCTCAATAGATCGATCGATCAACGATCACCCTCTTCCATATTCAATGCGAGGATCTTAGCTTTCTGAACAATAACACAAGAATATTCACTCGTTAGTGCATATTTATATCAGAATGTAATGTCGTATGTATCAAACAATGATATTGAGCGGTTGTACTATGCAAAAGAACATTCAAATAACAGTGAAAACGGAATTTAAAAACTTTGCTCGATACCACTAAAACATGTCACACCTTACCCCTCCTGTAAGGCATAACATGATCCGTAGTATACCTAATGAATTACCAACTCCGTCATCGATAACCCATTAAATACACTACAAGGGATTTTAAAACTTTTCTTACTTCTTTACAGCATGGTGAGCACTATTTACAGTGTTAAAAACTTTGATGAACCGAGGTGAAACAACTAACTCATTTGATTTATTTGGAATTTCAGAAAATTTTGGCAAGGTGCCATCTGTATTTTGGATAAAGCAGTTCTTGAAACCTCAAAAAAGAAATTCAATAATTTTCCAAATCTCAACTCCAATACATTTCTCAACACAACAATTTATCAACACAAGTCCATAGGAATTTTTCAAAGTCCGAGATAAGGAAATATAATACAACTTTTACAATCCAAAACACTCATAATTAATTTACAACTTCAAGGTACAATTTAATTTACAAGCTCAAAACCAAAAAGAAAATATACATACAGGTCATACATTACAAGATAAAATGCAAAAAGCGGTATACTCGTTATACCCAAAAATCTCTCATTGGAGGTATGTGCACTAGTCTGCACTGTCTGTCTCTCTACTGCGACAAAGAATAAAGCTATCACGAGACAATGTCTCAGTGGTGCACAACATTAACCAAATACAATTTAAATCATAATTCATAAATCATGTAAATAGTGGATACTTAAAACCATAATCAAATTTAAGACAATAAAGGTCAATAAGAATTTAAACTCCATTTCTCAATATCACAATAATTTTCCATAAGTCAGATCAGTTTGAATTCAAAAGACAAGATATGTCAATGAGAGTTTAAAATCCATTTCACAATCTCACAATACACATCAAGAAATCACACACGCCTTAATCATGATCCATAATTCAATTCATCCCAAAAGCCGATGGCTAATGAGGTATTCAATTCATCCCAAAAGTCGATGACTAATGAGGAATAACATGGCTAGCTAGCAAAAATATGAGTACTCATTCTATTCGTCCTCAACAGGCACACACCTCAACACTTCAGCCAGAGAGGGAATTCAATTCATCCCACTAGACAAGCTAGAGAGGAATACAATCAATATACACGATAGCTGTGGTTTCAAACCATTTCTAATGCTTTTTAATCAATAAGTATCCATCAATGTCATTCAAACCATTTTTCACAGTTTCAAACTATTCACAATATTTTTCAATCAATAAATATTCCTCAAACACATTTCCACAATTTAAAATAATGATATACAAATAATCAATATTTATTTCCATTGAAAATAATTCAAAAGAAACAGTTGTTGTGCACAAACCTCTGATATTTGTCTCCTGGTCTTGACTCAAGATTTCTTTCCCTTTTCTTTGAGTCCTTGTTAATCGAGAAACACAATTTGAAGTGTTTGCACCAAATTAAACCGTCTCTATCGATGGGGTTTGGTAAATAATGCATCAACTCAATTATTCGCTTAATCACCTAATATACCGACCCTCGATGCGTTTTAGGTAAATTAGGTTTTAGTGTCGTTAATATGTCACACTCGATAGGGTTTTAGGTTTGGTATGTTTTACCAAAGTCATTTCCTCGCTTAGTGCATTTTAATGCAAATTGCTGGATTCCGGAACACTGGTTTGACCTAGCCGGACGATCTAGTTCCCTCGGTTTTCGGGTCTCGGTCGAAACTACAAACTTCTAGATCTAGGTCTTATTGCATGCGGTGCAAAATTTCAGGTCAATCCGAGTTAAGTAGACCAAGTTATGGTCATTACACTATTGCTGGTCAAGTGGTACCATTTTAGGTCAATTTTAGGTCAAATTGGTCAATTCTGGTTCGGCCAGTTTTTGGACCCGAACTTGTGCAAGTTGTTTGACTTGCTTATGGTCATTTCTGGGTTTTGGTGTCTTCATAAGACTTGTAGGTATGGGTCTTAACTATTCATGGTTAAAATTTCAGGTCAATTGGACCTGGTTTGAGTGAGTTATGGCCTAAATACTCACTGCTGCCCAATTGGTCATTTTTCAGGTCCTAATTGCACCTAATCCGAATTGGTCAAATTTTTAGGTCACCTTGCAAGCAGAATTTTGGCATGGTTTCTCAATGAAAGTTGGCACATTTTGTGCCTAGTTTCACCCCAAATTGGTCTCATACCAATTGAGGTTACACATTCAAGGTTATAGGCTAAAATATACACTGCCCTCAATATGCATTTCACACCCCAACTTCAAACACATACTCACCTTGCAAGGTTTACTTCCATACCCTACCAAACTGTTTTGGCACATTACCAAAAACATTTTCTACATTACATTAGCATTATTTTGGGCAGATTCCAATCACCCTCAACACACCAAATATCATTCACAATTACAATTTCTAAATACCATTACAACCACACCTAAACATTACAAACTTTACATACACTTTACAACATTCATTCACATACATATCATCAATCCTTCTAGGTCAATATTCTGCCCACTCTTCCTTCAATATACACCATTTCTCAAGTGTCCACAAGCTGCCACAAATCATTCATCAACATCACATTGCCGTACCATATGCCAATTCCCATCAAAGTGCATAATTCACCATATAAACATGCAATAACTCATTAAGTTACTAAATCACCATTACTAACATTCTTTCCCATCAATTATATGCACAAATACCTCATCATAAACGTGACCCATGGCTGTCCAAAATGAAAATAACAATAACCTTTCAAACTCAAAATTTTCCTTCACCAAACTAATACCCATAACATGCACAAAAACTTTAACAAAGGATTTCTCAAAAATGCAAACTTACCTTTATTTGTAACTTGCTAAACCTTCACCAAACTTCCCAAAATTGGTATTAATATCTTCCTTGTGGTGTGTAGACCATTTTTCATGAAAGAACCTAAGTGAATGGAGTTGAAATGGAGAGAGGAAATCAAGCTCAAAGAAAACGTCAATGGAGGTTTTCAAGGGTTCTTCAATTCGGCCATTTGAGAGGATTTGAGGAAGATGGGATTTCAGATGGTTAGTGGACCACTTCAGCCATATTTCATGTTTAATTAATCCTATAGTGGTCCACTAACTAAAATTAAAACATATTATAAGTTAACTTTCAACTAATCCACATTTAACCCATTATTTCCACTATTTATTTTAGGTACCACCAAATTAATTTTTCATTTCATTTTCTAAGTGTAATACTATTTATTTTTAATGGACATTTAGGTCAAAAGACAATTCGGAATATCAAATGACCATCATGCCCCTGTTCGGGTGGCTTTCCCGATTTTTCTGAATAATCGTATTTTGTGTGTTTTTAGATTTATCAATTTTCTTTTTTCTATTTATTTAATTTTTCTTTAATCTTTCTTATGAGATTTATACTTCAATAAGGGTCTATTTATGTCCAAAAATGTTTTCCGTGGTTCCCGCATCGTGGTTAGTCAACGGTCCACGCCGTGACTTCCCGGTGCGGTCACCCATCGCTAGGTTTCCCGGCTCACTTACTCGGTTACATTTCTTTACTATGATTTTTCCTTTGTTTTTCTTTTCTTGTATTTCATTATTTTATGTCTCCTCACTCATATTGAGGTACGGTTCTAGGCATCCTAGCTGTCCGGACAACACTGGTCACCGGAGCAGCAGAACGCACTACCGAACTTTGGGGTGTTACAATTGTTGGGACAATTAGCTTCATGATTTTTCAACTGTCTTGAAGCATAAGCTATTACTCTTCCCTTTTACATGAGAACACCTCCCAAACCCACTCTGGAGGCATTGCGGTAGAAAGTGAAATCTTCATTAGTTGAAGGCAGAGCCAGTACTAGTGCTGAAATTAAACACTCCTTAAGCTTATGAAAGCTCTCTTCATATTCATCACTCCATTCAAACTTCTTATTCTTCTGAGTCAATCTAGTCATTGGAGTAGTTATCTTGGAGAAATTAGGTACAAATCTCCTATAATAGCTAGCCAAATCTAGGAAACTCTTAATCTCTGTCACTGTGGTTAGCCTTGGCTAACCTACTACCGCTTTTACCTTCTTAATATCCACTTTGATTCATTTCTCTGACACTATATGTCCAAACTCTTTAGCCAAAACTCACACTTGGAGAACTTGGCAGACAACTGATGCTCCCTCAACATCTGAAAAACTATTCTTAGGTGTTGTGCATGCTTTTCTAGACTTCTGGAATACACTGATATATCATCAATAAAGATGATTACAAAGTGATCTAGATATTATCTAAATACCCTATTCATGAGATCCATGAATGCAACTGGGGCATTTGTTAACCCAAACGGCATCACAAGAAACTCATAATGCCTGTATCTAGTCTAAAAGGCAGTCTTCGGAATATCTGACTACTTAATCCTAAACTGGTGAAATCCGAAGCTCAAATCTATCTTTTAAAAACAATTAACTCTAGCCAGCTGATTAAACAAATCATCAATACAAGGTAAAGGATACTTATTCTTCATAGTTACCTTAGTTAACTGTCTGTAGTCAATGCACAGCCTTAAGGATCCATCTTTCTTTTTTAAAATAGTACTGAAGTACCCCAAGGAGAAGTACTCGGTCTGATGAATCCCCTATCAATGAATTCCTATAATTGTTCTTTCAATTCTTTCAATTTTGTAGGAGCCATTCTGTAGGGAGGAATAGATATGGGTCTAGTACCAGGCACTAGATCAATTTTAAAATCTCTCTCTCTTTCAGGTGGTAGACCAGGTAGTTCCTCAGGGAACACATTTGATAACTTTTTTACTACAGAAGCTAATTCTGGTCCATTTCTGTTCTCCACAACTTCTCTAACATGAGTTAAAAACCTTTACATCCTTTTTAGAGCATCTTACTAGCTTGTATTGTAGAGATCATCCCCTTCACTACTAATGTCTGATCTCCCCGAAAAACTACCTCTGACCCATTTGGTTTGCTGAATTTTACTACTTTGTTTTTACAGTCTAAGGTGGCATAATTAGCTGAGAGCCAATCCATCCCGAGAATGATAATAAAATCCGTTAATTCTAGGACTACTAGGTCAGCTAGAAAATATTTATCCTCCACCATCACTAGATAAGCATAACTGATCATCTCTACCACCGAAGGATCACACTTAGGCCCACTGACAAGTAACGGACATTGCAGACTCGAAATTATTAAACCCAATCTTAGAATTATTTTGGGCTTAACAAAAGAATGGGATGCATCAGGATCAATCAAAACTTGCAGATCAAAACTTGTAATGCAAAGGTTACCTAACACCACAGTGTTGGAGTTATTGGCTTCCTATTGTGTCATAGTAAAGATCTGTGTCAGTGTTGTTGAACCTCTTCTTTGAGAGCTTGCCATAGAGGAAGAAGGACCTTGTCCTCTACCCTATCCCTTTCTTGATGAGGGACCCATAGAAATCTATCTCACCACCAGTTGAGCCACACTGCTTGACCCAGTCTACTGCTATAAAGCCACCTTTTCCATGTTAGGACACTCTTTAGACATGTGCCCTTCCTGACTACATTTGTAACATTGGGAAGTTCTAAACCTATAAACTCCTCGATGAGGCTTCCCACATTTGACACAATCATAGGTATCTGAACCCAAACTAGAGCCTCCTCCCATTCTAAAGCCTAACTTGATTTTATTCTAAAACTTATTCTTCCTTTTCTTCTTACTAAACTTCCCTCCTTTTATTAGTAGTATGCCCAAAAGCATATCATTTTATATATATCTTGTATATATTTCATTAATAAAAGACAATTACACTTTTCTATTTACATAATCTGTTTATGTGTAATTGAAAAGGTCTATTAATATTTTGTTAGAAATTCTATTCTTAAGTTGTTAAGAATATGAGTGACAGTATTTCTAGCACAAAATATTATAAATTGGTTCACAATCGAGGATACTTCACAAAAGAACATGACTTATCCAGAAAGATTGTAATCATGTTTGTTCCCAAAGTATTAATATGAGATATAAATAAGTTTGAGTGGTGAGTCTCATACCACATAATAAACATGATAGGCACATATATATGATAAGTAGGCCGAACTAGTGAAGCTTATGACAAGCACGTGGAGTTTACTCTTGTCAATACATTGTCATATATCATATCAGTGCATATAATCTTTGGACCTGAGATAACACAGTTATCTTGTGTATAAGTGGTTTGAGTTTGATACTACTTTCATACTCGTACTGTGTATGGGTATATAGGCATGTGTTGGCTTCTACTAGTTATATAAGGAGATCAGTGTTGATCAAGATGAGATTTGATACCCTAAGTAAATAGGGATAAAATCTTATATTCATTTAATTGTTCTTAATGATTCAAGTTCCTGGCTAGGACAGATAGACTTAGTCAGGAAAGAGTTTATAACAAGAAAGTTTGATTAATGAAGAATCAGAATTAAAAGAGAACAAAACATTTATAGCATATACAGTTTAACATTAACTATGACTCCAGCTAAAATTGGGATTTTATAATGGAGAGATTTTAGTGCATGGTAACATATGATTAAAGGTTCATCCAAGGTATTCCTTATTACTGATTGAGTGGCCATGACATGCTATGCTAGGTGTCAACCATGGTTTATGAGATACTTGAAATAATTTAGAGAAATCATTGACGGAAAAAAATAGTTCTAATGATATTAAGAGTTAATATCATTTTTCATTGTCAATTAGTAATGAGCCTAGTAAGTCACACATTTACACAAGCAATTCCCCAAGTGTATTATGATTTAATTGATTAATTAAAGAGTTTAATTAATAAATTAATTAAATACGTTTGGTTTGCAATGAAATTACAAAGTCTCTAGCATGACTTGAAACCAAATCTAGGTTATTGGATGTATAATATAAATTAAATTTATATTTAAAAGTTTTAAATATGAATTTAATTGTAAGATTAATTAATGGAGATTAATTAATTAATTAATTTATATAAATTTGAAGAAGAGAAATAATTATTTTGGGTTGAGAACTCAAGGATACACATAAGGGCAAATTGGTCTTTTCACATGATGATATGTGGCACTATGAGATGGTGACACATGGCACCATACAAGCTTGCTATTTGTCTTTCATTCATGAAAGATGATTAAATGAAGATTGAATCTAATTTTGACATGTGGCTTAATGTGATTAAGTCTTCCAAAAGTGAGATTTAATCCTAGCATGACTTGTGGCAAACATTTTGGTGAGTTTTGTCTTATGTATATAAATGAACAAAGAAAAAGAAGACCATAATCTTCTTTCTCTTTTATGTTGGACGGCAACAATGGATTCTCTTCCTTCTTCATTTTTTTTCAATTAATTCAAAGAGAAAATGTTCATTTCCTTTGAATTAAAATTATTAGAAAGTGTTTCTAGTGCACCCATATCCATTAACCCTCACTAAAGCAAGCCTATCTCACTTTGGTTGTTTGACAAACAAGAAAAGAGAGCTTAAAGGGGTTACCAATGGCATGCTTATGGTGGACAAGCTTTAGGGACTATAATTGGAGTCCTAGGAGCACCCTAAGGGAGTAAGATTATTTGATTCAGCGCCTTGGAGGTTAGTTGAATTAATCTCTTCCATTAGTTAGGGTTTAATGAATTAATTGTTAATTCACAATCTTAGATGGCAAATGAACTCTTAGTGCATGCTAAAATGTGTTTTGGTATGCTTTTGGGCATTAGAAATAGGCTAGGCATATAATTCACTTGGTATGGTGTATATAACCCTAGTTTAATTTTTAAAATTCAATGCTCTAATGCCCTTAAATCCATGCTTCCGTTCCTACAATTGGTATCAGAGCCACTATATTTGCCATTAGGATTGATTTTGAGGCTTAATTGTGTGATTGGATCAAGTTTGGATTGATTTGAAGTTGGTTCGGACAAAAAATCCTAATAAATATCAAACTGCCACAAGAAACATAGCCTGGACCATGTTCTGGGTTTTTACACAGCCCAGGGCATGTTTTCTGAACACACGGTCGTGTTAACGCGCGCCCAGGGGCATGTCGTTGAACGATACGACCTGTGTCCCTACTCGCGCTTCAGCTCGTGTCGCTGATAGCGTTTACACAGCCCAGCCAATGTTCGAGCGTGCCTCAAGCCGTGTAATTGTTACACGGGCTATGTTTTTGGCATGCCTCAGGCCGTGTAATGGTTATACCGGCCGTGTTATGCAATAAGGGCGTGCTTGGCTTATTTTGGGGTTCTTTTATGCAATTGTTGTATAATTTTGGACCCATAATTAAGCCTAAACCTAATTATATGGTTTAATTGGGATTTCTAATCACACAAATAATTTTGAAAATTTGTTTTCATAAAATTAAATTTGGAAAAGGTTTCTAAATTTAAAGATTATTTGAATAAGATTCAAATTTAATTTTAATTGAATTTATGATATTCAATTTAATTTTTAACATGTATATTTTATTTAATTGTCAAATTTTAATATACATAATGGATGATCATGGATAATAAAAGACCAATGTGATTGGATTTATTTCTTTTATTTTTCTTTGGGATGTAAAATAATTAATTTTATTTTAGTGGCATGTATCATAAATGTTGTGATAAGTTAGGATGTAATTTCATTTATTTAAGGACTTTAAAGTCCATATTCTTGTATATTCACCTTGGTATGCCAAGAGTTACAATGTAATTGGATAGTAAGAAGAACAAGGAGGTCAAGAGCATTGGTGGGACCAGTGGGAGGAGATCAAGATCAAGATGTTGATTATGTATTCCTTTAATAATTCTTGTAAAATGAATGAATGAAATACACTTAGGAATGCCCTAATTCAATTCTTGGTGGCTCAAAATTGAATCCCTTAAAAAGTCCATGATCATACCATATTATTTGTTTATCCATGTATGCATGAGATGTGTATGAATGTATGCAAATATGAGATATATGCATGCCAACTGGATAATGTGCAAAGTGAGACCATAATAATAATTAAGTTGACCACAAAATCTTCTAAATAAATAATTAAGTTGGTAATGGTATAATTATGGTAATTATATCATGGCCCTCCATTGAGGTAATTATTTTAAGAAATTTTAAACACTTGCATTGTTAGCTATGAAAAACATGGGAATGATGCATTTATTTAAGAGATTTTCTTAAGAATAATTGTTAAGCAAAAGATGTTGTAAGTATGGAAATACTTGGAGGCCAATAATGGATGTGCCTAAGGTCATTAAAGTTATTTGCATGTTTGCTAGCTCAATGGGATCAACTTAACTAATTCAAGATAGACCAATAATGGATGTGCCTGAGGTTTTGAGCATTAGGGGCCAAATAAATTATTGAATCTCACATGAGATGTGATGGGCAAAGAGTTGCTCACTTATAGTTTATTTTGATTCCAATAATAGATGTGCCTGAGGGTGATCAATAAAACTATAAGAATTCAATCACCCACTAGAAATCCATCCAACTAGGATTTTTGTTTCCTACTTTGAAAGTGTAGGATTCGCCAAGTTAGTGGGAGGATCAATTTGATTAAAAGACCATAATAATTTTGGTTAATTACTTGATACATTTACTAATTAATCTTGTTATTTTCTGCAGTTTATATTCTGATAACAATGAGCACACAATAACCACCATCCAATATCCTTACGGGCATATTTGATCATAATAGGTTGACAGGACCTAATCTTTCTGATTGGCTCCGAAATTTGAAACTTGCCCTGAATTTAGAGCATATTGGATATGTTCTAGATTCAAAGATTCCTGGTCCCTTACCTCCAGGGGCCATCCCAGAGGAATTAGAAACTTTAGACAAGTGGAAGGAGTATAATATGAGAGCCATATGTTATATGCTTGCTTTTATGACCAATGAATTACAGAAGCAGCATGGATACATGCAAAGTGCAAATGAGATCCTTCTTTTCCTGCAATAGTTGTATGGTGAACATAGTAGGAATGCTAAGTATGAGATATCTAGACAACTATGCCGAATGAGGATGTCAAAGGGATAGAATGTAGGAGATCATGTCCATAAGATGATTTGACTTATAGAGCAGTTGGAACATTTTGATTTTCACATGGATTTCCAACTGCAGACAAATTTGATCCTTCAGTCCCTACTACTGTCATTTGAGAATTTTGTGACAAATTTTCATATGACTAAGTAAGAATGCACTCTGGCTGGCTTGCTTAACATGTTAGTTATTGCCCAAAAGAATATGCTAGGCAATAAAGGAAAAGAGGTAGCTTTGGTTGCATCTTCTTCTTCTGTTGGAACGTCCAAGAAGAATAAGGGCAATAAGAAAAAGAAACCTCAAGTTCCTAGACCTTCCAAGAAAATAGCCAAACAGAAAGGCAAGACCAAAGCTGACAATGGCAAAGGAAAGTGTTTCCACTGCCAGAAGGATGGGCACTGGAAAAGGAACTGCCCAGAGTATCTAGCATCTCAGAAGGACAAAAAAGATAAACCTTCAGAAGGTATGTCTATATCTTGTTATTTAGATTCTGATGATGTTCATAGTTCATCTATAGCTTGGGTTTTAGATACTGGTGTGAGTTCTCACATTTCTTTTGATATGTAGGAACTGGCAAGCAGTAGCAGCTTGAAAGCACAAGATGTTAGACTCCGGATTGAAAATGGCCCAACTATTGAAGCTTTAGCCATAGGATCTAAATCTTTGTACATGTATGGACATGTTTTGTATTTAAATAACATTTTGTATGTACCTGATGCTTATAAGAACATCATTTCTGTATCTAGTTTGACTAGAAATGGTTATGAATTTCAGTTCACAAATGATATTTGTAATATTTTATTTTGGAAATGAATATGTTGGCTCGGGTTATATGCATGATGGACTTTATTATTTGGATAATAATGATAAATGAAAATTGAATGCAAGCAATTTAAATGAATGTAATGCCATAATGAAAATCAATTCTAGTCCAAAACATCTTTGGCACTTAAGATTAAGTCACATTGCAGAAGATAGGATTACAAAGCTGGAGAAAATGGGGATTTTATCTTCATTGGGTTCTGAACCTACTCCAACTTGTGAATCCTACCTTCAAGGCAAAATGACTAGATCACCTTTTGTCGGACAAGGATTACGAGCTGAAAATATTTTGGAACTAATATATAGTGATGTATGTGGTCCATTTAAGGAAATGTCTAGAGGAGGTTTTTCATTACTTTATTACCTTTACTGATGATAAATCAAGGTTTGGGCATTTGTATTTGATGAAATACAAATATGAATCCTTTGAAAAGTTCAAATAATTTAAATCTAAAGTAGAAAATCAAATGGGAAAAAGTATTAAAATTCTTCGATTAGATTGTGGAGGTGAATACTTAAGTGCTAAATTTGATGAATACTTGAAAGAGTATGGCATTATTTCACAGCTGACTTCTCCAAGAAAGCCACAATTAAATAGTGTATTTGAAAGGAGAAATCGTTCTCTATTAGATATGGTACGTAGCATGATGAGCTATACTAACATGCTAATCTCCTTTTGGGGATTTGCATTAGAATCGGCTTTGCATATTCTGAATAGGATTCCATTTAAATCGGTCTCTTCCACACCTTATGAGATATGGCATGGAAGAAAACCAAGTCTTAAGCATGTGAAGATTTGGGGTTGTCCAGCTTACATTAAAAAGATGAAGACTGATAAATTAGAAACCAAATCAGAAAAGGGTCGATTTGTTGGATATCCAAAAGAAAGTTTTGGATATTATTTTTATTTGTCTATATCACAAAATGTTGTGATAAGCATAGATGCCATATTTCTTGAACAACAGTTTATTCAAGAAGGTGGCAAAGGAAGGCAAATAGAGTTAGAATTAGAGAATTCCGACCAACCAATAAATCAGATGGATATAGATCCATCTAGTCAACTTATGCCTATTGATAAAACATTTACAATAATTCCTTGTAGATCAACCAGAATATCTTACCTGCCAGAGAGATATGATTTTCTTCATGAAGATGAACAAGAGTTATTTGCTCATGAAGAAACAAATCATAGAGACGATCCTTTAACGTATGAAGAAGCTATATCAGATATAGATTCTTCTAAATGGATTGAAGCTATGAAATCCAAAATAGATTCCATGTATAAGAACCAAGTTTGGGATCTTGTTGACCCACCTGAAGGTATTGTACCTATAGGTAATATATGGATTTTCAAGAGGAAAATTGGTTTTGATGGAAAGGTAGAGATCTATAAAGCAAGGCTGGTTGTGAAAGGGTTTCGCTAAAAGCAAGGAATCAACTATGAGGAGACTTTCTCGCCTATTGCCATGCTTAAATCTATTAGGATTTTGTTAGCAATAGCTATATATTATGATTATGAAATTTGGCAAATGGATGTCAAAACGGTTTTCTTCAATGGATGCATTGAGGAAAACATTTTCATGGAACAACCTAGGAGTTTTGAATCCGAAGATCATTCCAAAGTATGCAAGCTAAAATGATCTATTTATGGGTTAAAACAAGCTTCGAGGAGTTGGAACATTCGTTTTGATGAATCCATTAAATCATTTGGTTTTGTAAAAAATGTGGATGAGCCATGTGTTTATAAGAAGTTTAGCGGGAGTACTGTCACTTTCCTTGTCTTATATGTAGATAACATTTTATTAATAGGCAATGACATAGGTATGTTAACAACTGTCAAGGTATGATTGTCAAATACATTCTCCATAAAAGACTTAGGGGAAGCAACCTATATTCTTGGAACTCGCATATATAGAGATAGAGCAAAAAGAATAATTGGTTTATCCCAAAGTCTATACTTGGAAAAGGTGTTAAAAAGGTTTAACATGCTTGATTCCAAGAGAGGATTGTTACTAGTAAGACATGGTATCCATCTTTCCAAGGATATGTCTCTAAAGACACCTGAAGAAAGAGACAAAATGGTCAGGATTCTATATGCTTCGGTTATTGGAAGTTTAATGCATGCAATGTTGTGTAATAGGCCAGATATCACGTATGCTATTAGTTTGGTTAACAGGTTTCAATCCAATCTAGATTTAGAACACTGGATAGCTATCAAGAATATCCTTAAGTACTTGAGAAGAACTAAGAATTTATTCTTGATCTATGGAGGTGGCGACCTGCAATAGGATGGTTATACTGATTCTGATTTTCAATCAGATATTGATGATAGAAAGTCTATATCTGGCTTTGTGTTCATTCGTAATGGAGGTACAGTTAGTTGGAAGAGTTTCAAATAAAGTACGACTGCTGATTCCACTATAGAGGCCGAGTATATTGCTACATTAGATGCTGCAAAAGATCTGTTTGGATAAAGAAGTTCAAGACAGAACTTGCAGTAGTTCCTTCCATTGAGTCAGCAATTCCTCTCTACTATGACAATAATAGAGTGTTCATTTAGGCTAAGGAACCCTCGGTCTCACCAGAAATCCAAACACATAGAAAGAGGCTACCATATTATCAGAGAGATAGTTGGGCGAGGCGATGTAGCCATGCAGAAAATAGCATCAGCCGAAAATCCAGCTGATCCATTCTCGAAGGCTATGTCACAAGCTCAGTTAGACCGACATCTTGAGAAGATGGGTCTAAGATACTATAATGAATGGCTCTAGTGCTAGTGGGAGATTGTTAGTAGTATGCTCTATAGCATATCATTTTGTATGTATCTTATATATATTTCATTAATAAAAGGCAATTACACTTTTCTGTTTATATAATCTGCTTATGTTTAATTGAAAAGATCCATTAATATTTTGTTAGAAATTCTATTCTTAAGTTGTTAAGAATATGAGGGACAGTATTTCTAGCACAAAGTATTATAAATTGGTTCACAATCGAGGATACTTCACAAAAGGACATGACTTATCCAGAAAGATTGTAATCATGTTTGTTCCCAAAGTATTAATATGAGATATAAATAAGTTGGAGTGGTGAGTCTCATGCCACATAACAAACATAATAGACACTTATATATGATAAGTAGGCCAAACCAGTAACACTTTTGACAAGCATATGGAGTTTACTCTTGTCAATGCATTGTCATATATCATATCAGTGCATATAATCTTTAGACCTGAGATAATACAATTATCTTGTATATAAGTGGTTTGAGTTTGATACTACTTTCATACTCGTACTGTGTATGGATATATGGGCATGTATTGACTCCTACTAGTTATATATGGAGATAAGTATTGATCAAGATGGGATTCGTTACCCTAAGTAAATAGGGATAAAATCTTATGTTCATTTAATTGTTCTTGATGATTCAAGTTTCTAACCAGGATAGATAGACTTAGTCGGGAAAGAGTTTCTAATAAGAAAGTCTAATTAATCAAGAATCAGAATTAAAAGAGAACATAACATTCATAGCATATGGAGTTTGACATTAACCGTGACTCCAGCTAGAATTGGGATTTCGTAACGGAGAGATTTTAGTGCATGGTAACATATGATTAAAGGTTCATCCAAGGTATTCCTTATTACTAATTGAGTGGCTATGACATGCTATGCTAGGTGTCAACCATGGCCTATGAGATACCTGAAATAATTTAGAGAAGTCATTGACGGTAAGAAATAGTTCTAATGATATTAAGAGTTAATATCAATTCTCATTGTCAATTAGTAATGAGCCTAGTAAGTCACACATTTACACATGCAATTCACTAAGTGTGTTATGATTTAATTGATTAATTAAAGAGTTTAATTAATTAATTAAATAGGTTTGGTTTGCAATGAAATTGCAAAGTCCCTAACATGACTTGAAACTAAATCTAGGTTATTGGATGTATAATATAAATTAAATTTATATTTAAAAGGTTTAAATATGAATTTAATTGTAAGATTAATTAATGGAGATTAATTAATTAATTAATTAATTAATATATAATATAAATTAATTTGAAGAAGAGAAATAATTATTTTGGGTTGAGAACTCAAGGATATACATAAGGGCAAATTGGTCTTTTCACATGATGACATGTGGCACCTTGAGATAGTAACACATGGCACCATACAAGCTTGCCATTTGTCTTTCATTCATGAACGATGATTAAATGAAGATTGAATCTAGTTTTGACAAGTGGCTTAATGTAATTAAGTTTTCCAAAACTGAGATTTAATCCTAGCATAACTTGTGGCAAGCATTTAAGTGAGTTTTGTCTTATGTATATAAATGAACAAAGAAAAAGAAGACCATAATCTTCTTTCTCTTTCACATTGGATGGCAACAATGGCTTCTCTTCCTTCTTCATTTTTTCTCAATTAATTCAAAGGGAAAACCTTCATTTCCTTTGAATTAAAATTGTTAGAAAGTGTTTCTAGTGCACCCATTGTTAGTAGTATGCCCTAGAGCATATCATTTTATATGTATCTAGTACACATTTTATTAATAAAATGTAATTTTACTTTTCCATTTACATAATAGATTTATGTGTAATAGAAAAGGTCCATTGATATTTTGTTAAAAATTCTATTCTTAAGTTGTTAAAAATATGAGTAACAATATTTCTACCACAAAGTATCATAAATTGGTTCACAATCGAGGATACTTCACACAGAACATGACTTATCCATAAAGATTGTAATCATGTTTGTTCCCAAGGTATTTATATGAGATATAAATAAGATGGAGTGGTGAGTCTCATGCCATATAACAAACATGATAGGCACTCGCATATGACAAGCACATGGAGTTTACTCTTGTCAATGCATTGTCATATATCATATCAGTGCATATTATGACACCTCTCACCCAACTACAGTGTAGCCAAGCAAGGCATGCTGCATTTGGTACCGGAGCACCCTATCTTATCTTACTTTGTTCCTTTAATCATTTTCAAGTTATTATCTTTTAATATCAATTATTTTTTGACGGAGAAACTAACGGAATTTCTCCTATTTTATTAAGGTTTGGCGTATTTCAATATTCATCTATTTGAAAGTTTCAATAATATTTTAAAATAAAAATCTCATCATTTCATGCATCATCTATATATTTCAATTCCGTATTCAAATCTATACAATTTCATTCATATCCATTTCTATACATTCTCATTCATGCTCAACTCATATATGAAAATTTTCGATCTTCATTAATGTACATGATATACAATTTAATCACATATGAATTAACGACTTATTAATTTACATCACATACCTATTAATTACATTTTCATAATTTACATTACAATACTATAATTAAGCATTTTATACAACATACAAATTATGACCTATACGGGCCCTATCTACATGCATTACTGAGGAGGTGACAACCTTGAATACTCTGCAAATTAGAACTCCAAAATCTCTGTTAGCATTCGCTGGGCTTTACCGTCAGTACCTGCGCGAGGGAAACAAATCCATCGCGCTAAACATTTCTGCTTAGTGGTGCAATAATATAACAAAGAAATAATATACAAAATACAGATTGAAATAAAACATGGTTCAGAAAATTTAGATCTTATTATGCTTCAATAAAGTTTCTAAAATTTAATATCCCCCCTTTTTTTTTTCTTAATTTAGTCCTCTTTGGAGGTGCTTAGTTTATAAGGTTACAGTAAGAATATACAATATACTAATATTCTATTAGCATTATTCTTAACTTAATATTATTATGCAAGGTACATTTGTAACTTTTATTTAAATTATATTTCTATTATTAATCTTTTTTGTATCATTTAATTCAATACCTTCTAGGTTATCTTAAATTATTTCATAATAATTAAATTTTCCAGTGCATTCAATAATAGATAACTTTTTTCTTTTTTTATCATAAGTCCAGTTCATTTCAATTCTTTCTAGCATTTTATTAATTATTTTCTTGATGACTTTGAGCCTCTTTTTATTATAATCATTCTCGTTCTTTATCTTGATATTTAATCTACTTACTTGATATTTAATCTACTTACTTCCTTTAATAATCAATTCAATTACATTTATACTTTTCCATGCCCAAGTAACCTATACAAATTGACCGGACTGGATAAATGGGTAAACAAGCACTGGGTACTAGGTACCTCGGGTCGTCACACCATCGGTCACAATGTGTCTCTCAGTGTGCAAACAAAATGGCTAATAAGCCATCAAAACAATAAGGCATAAAGCCAAGTATAACATCATAATCAGTATAGCCATAGGTATCATATCACAGAATGGCATGAAGCCATATGCAGTACTGCTATTAAAACCCTATTGGCATGCCAACCTATCCAAACCAATCACACTAGGCCTACTAGGGCATATTACAAAGTTATTTCTTGAATATATATACTTAACATATAAGGTTACTATTCATTTAGTCATTTAAGTCAAAATATTGACTTTCTCATATATAATAGTTACATGAGTTTTAATCACATAGATTTACCACATTTTGGTTCCCAAAAGTGTTGGCATCAGTTGCCAATCCATACTTCTAACCAATGGAGAATAAATCCAAATTTCAGTTTTTGGGTGCTAGAGTTCACTGTACCATTAGACCATTCTACAGTGAGAATTTGGCCAAGTGTTCTTAATCAAAGTTTTTTTTTATTGTGTCTAGTTACATTTGACTTTTTGAATCACCCCATTTTGAGTTTTTTAGCTCATGATATGCCACTTTGAGAAAGGCTGGCTGGATTGGCATCTACCCAGAAATTCTAGGTAGAATACCATTCTGCCAGATTTGGTAGTTCAATTTTAGCCAATAATTTCATTTGGTTAAGTCCAGAATTAGAGTTTGTGTTAAACATAAAAGTTGTTCTAAATTGCCTTAGTTTTCCATTGATATAAATTTTAGGTCAATTGGACCTTCCTACACTGAGTTATGACCAAATGAATGAACACTGTTCATTTGGTAATTTTGCCCAAACAGAATTGGTGCTACCTGGATTTGGTCAATTTTTAGGGCATCCTAAGTTTAGTTTCTAGACAGGGTTCCTTCATCAAAGTTGTGCCATTATGTGTTTAATTTCGTGTCTAATTTCATGTCCAATTGGCCTTGGACCAATTGAACCTACACAACCCAAGTTATAGCTGCCCAAATATGCTAGACTCATATCCAGACCTACAGGGTACTCAAGGCAGCACACCCAACCTCAAATCCCAAGCTACCATTCACTTCAATTCCTCATTATACTCAGCCAAATGGTCACTAATTGACCATTAGAACTTCCATTTACCATCAATATGGCCAAACCCTAATATAGCTCAAACCCTAATTTCCAATACCTCAATTCATGCATAAGACCTTATAATTCAACTTCTACCATATACAACTCATCAAGAACATTAGTAATCAAATTTAATTCCATCAAAATCATAATTTTCTCAAGGTTCCTCATGGCTGCAGAAATTTATGGCTTTCAATTCATCAATATATTCTTTCAATTCTTTAAATTTCAAACTCATTTCATACTCATAACATCAATTTTAAAGAGAAAAGAAAGAGATAATGGCACTAACCTTGTGATAGAATTTTTCCTTAGCTAACTTCAATTTTTCCTTCACTTTCTTGGCAACCAATCACCTTAGCAAGACTCTAGGACAATTTTTAGAGTTGAGACTTAGGGTTTTTATGGTGAAAACCTAATGGAAATTGAGCTAAAGAAAAGAAAAATGGTGGATGGGAGAAAGGGAGTCTCGGCTAGGCTATGGAAGGAAGAAGAAGCATATTTTTTCTTCAATTTTTCTGCCCATTTTACTCATTTTAAGTGGTTTATGGACATGTATCACAATGTGATTGGGTGAGAGTGCTTTAGTGACATAAGCATGAGGTCAAAATTGTAATTTTAATTCATTTTCTTTTCTTTTCTTTTCTACTCAATTTTAATTTAATTTTTAACAATATTTATTTACATTTTAAGTCATAATAATTATTTACTTAATTGGACAACCCGATCAAAAATCATCTCCGAAGACGAAATGACCAAAATGCCCTCCTTTTGGCTTATTGAGCCAAAATCGTCTGTACCGATTGAAAAATTTTTCTAAGCATTTTCATGGAATTCTAATGCCATTGAAACCTCAATGACTCTTCTCTGAAGTTTCAAAAATTATTTTATAAATTTTCTCTCGGGTTTAGGGCTTCTAACTGCGAAGACCGCAACTTTCCACTGGGTTACCCATCGTTAGGGCACCAACTCATTTAACTTGGTTGCATTTTATTTCTAAAATTTTTCCTAAATTTTTCTTACCATTGTTTGAGTTATTTATGACTCTTCACTCTAGTTTAAATATTTTTCCAGACGTTCTAGCTATCCGGACTGACACCAGTCACCGGAACAGTAGAATGTACGAAATTACCACAATGAGGGTGTTACACATATAATCTTTAGACCTGAGATAACACGGTTATCTTGTATATAGGTGGTCTGAGTTTGACACTGCTTTCATACTTGTACTGTGTATGAGTATACGGGCATATGTTGGCTCCTACTAGTTATATATGGAGATAGGTGTTGATCAAGATGGAATCTGTTACCCTAAGTAAATAGGGATAAAATCCTATGTTCATTTAATTGTTCTTGATATTTCAAGTTCTTAGCCAGGATAGACAGATTTAGTCAGAAAAGAGTTTCTAACAAGAAAATCTAATTAACCAAGAATTGGAATTAAAAGAGAATATAATATTCATAGCAAATGGAGTTTGACATTAACCATGACTCCAGCTCGAATTGGGATTTTGTAACAGAAAGATTCTAGTGCATGGTAACATATGATTATAGGTTCATTTAAGGTATTCCTTATTATTGATTGGGTGGCCATGGCACGCTATGCTAGGTGTCAACCATGGTCTATGAGATGCCTAAGATGATTTAGAGAAATCATTTATGGTAAGAAAGAGTTCTGATGATATTAAGAGTTAATATCATATCTCATTGCCAATTAGTGATGAGCCTAGTGAGTTACACACATACACAAGTTAATCACCAAGTAAAATGTGATTTAATTGATTAATTAAAGAGTTTAATTAATTAATTAAATAGGTTTGGTTTGCAATGAGATTGCAAAGTCCCTAGCATGGCTTGAAACCAAATCTAGGTTATTGGATGTATAGTAAAAGTTAAATTTATATTTAAAGTGTTTAAATATGAATTTAATTGTGAGAAATTAATTAATGGAGATTAATTAATTAATTTATATTTGATATAAATTGATTAGAAGAGGAGAAATAATGATTTTGGGTTGAGAACTCAAAATTACAACATAACGGTAATTTAGTCATTTCACATGGTGACACGTGGCACCATGCGATGGTGACACGTGGCACCATGAGATGGTGACACGTGGCACCATATAAGCTTGCCATTTGTCTTCCTATCATGTAAGATGATCAAAGTCAAGATTAAGTTTAGCTTTGACACTTGGCTTAATGAGATTAAGTCAATTAAAAATAAGATGCAATGTGGTGGTGACATGTGGCAAAGGGTTTAAGTGATTATTTGACCTAAGTATATAAAGAGAAGTTATAAGAAAAATTAGCCACCTCTCTTTCTCTTATGTGTGATGGCACAAAGGGTTCTTCATCTTCTCTTCTTACTTTCTTATCAATTCAAAGAGAATAACTCAATTTCCTTTCAATTAAAAATTGCTAGGAATTGTTTCTAGTATTATATACACACATATAACCTCTCTAAAAGCAAAACCCCAAACTATAATTGGTTGGAAAGGCTTGAGAAGCAAAATTGGGGGCTGCCCATTGGTGATCTTGGTGTGGACAAGCTAGAGGGACAACACTTGGAGTCCTAGGAGCTTCCTAAAGTGTGTCAATTGCATCCATAGTGCATTAAAGAGGTTAGTGCCCAAACTCCTCTTTCAAACTAGGGTTTAATTGAATTAATTTGTTAATTCACAATCTTAAATGGGAAATGAAGATCCTAATACATATTAAAAGTATTTTAATATGCAATTGAGCATTGAAATTAATTAGGCACATAAGAGATGTGGCATGATGCATGAAACCCTAGAAGAAAAATTTTGAAATTCAATGCTCTAATGCACCAAATTCCATGCTTCCTCTCCTTTAATTGGTATCAGAGTCACTATATTTGCCATTAGGATTGAATATGAGATTTAATTGTATGATTGGATTAAATTTGGATTGATCTAAAGCTGTTTGGGTGCCATATGTGTGGCGGTATGTATGTTGAGGTGCATCATGGGTGGCGACATGAATGTGATTCACACCCTAAGGGTGCAATTTGTTTTGGGCTTGGGTTTTTTTGTGTTTCTTTATGCAATTGTTGTATATCTTAAAGTCCATAATTAGGCCCATACCTAATTAAATTGTTTAATTAGGAATTTTAATCATACAATTAATTATCGAAAAATGTTTTCAAGGTATTAAATTTGGAAAGGGTTTCTAAATTTAAATTGATTTGAATGAGATTCAAATATGAATTTTTTGGTTGAATATGTGATATTTAATTTAATTTTTTAGTATGTATATTTTATTTAATTGTTAAATTTTAATTTGCATGATGGATGATCATGGACAATAAAAGACCAATGTGATTGGATTTATTTCTTTTATTTTTCTTTGGGTTGTAAAATAATTAATTTTATTTTAGTGACATGTATTATAAGTGTTGTAATAATTTGGGTTGTAATTTCATTTATTTGAGGACTTTAAAGTCCATATTCTTGTAAATTCGCCTTGATATGCCAAGGATTACAATGTAATTGGATTGCAAGAAAATCAAGGATGTCAAGAGCATTGGTGGGATCAGTGGGAGGAAATCAAGATCAAGTGTTGATTATGTACTCCTTCAGCAACTCTTATAAAATAAATGAATGAAATACACCTAAGAATGCCCTGATTCAATTCTTAGTGGCTCAGAATTGAAGAATTGAATCACTTATAAAGTCCATGATCATACCATATTAATTATTTATCCATGTATGCATGAGATGTATGGGAATATATACAAGTATATGATATGCATGCTAATTGAATAATGTACAAAGTGAGACCATAATAGTAATTAAGCCGACCACTAAATCTTCTAAACAAATGATTAAGTTGGATATGGTATGATTAAAGTAATTATATCATGGTCCCTCCATTGAGGTAATTATTTTAAGAAATTTTAAATACTTGCATGTGATGCATTTAATTTAAGAGATTTTCTTAAGAATAATTGTTAAGCATGAGATGTTGTAAATATGTAAATAGTTGATGGCCAATAATGGATGTGCCTGAGGACATTAAAATTATTTGCATATTTACTAGCTCAATGGGATCAACTTAACTAATGCAAGATAAATCAATAATGGATGTGTCTGAGATTTTGAGCATTAGGGCCTAGATAAATCATTGAACCTCAGATGAGATATGATGGGCAAAGAGTTGCTCACTTATAGTTTATTGTAATTCCAATAATGGATGTGCCTGAGGATGATCAATAAGACTATAAGAATTCAATCACCCACTAGAAATCCATCAAACTAGGATTTCTGTTTTTCTACTTTGGAAGTGTAGGATTCGCCAAGTTAGTTGGAGAACCAATTTGATTAAAAGACCATAATCATTTTGGTTAATTACTTGATACATTTACTAATTAATCTAGTTATTTTCTACAGTTAATTTTCTGATAATAATGAGCACACAATAACCACCACCATCCAATATCCTTGCGAGCATACTTAATCATAATAGGTTGACAGGAACTAATCTTTCTGATTGGCTAAGAAATTTAAAACTTGTCCTAAACCTAGAATGTATTGGATATGTTCTAGACTCAAAGGTTCCTGGTCCCTTACCTCCAAAGGTCACTCAAGAGGAATATGACACTTTGGACAAGTGGAAGGAGCATGATATGAGAGCCAAATGTTACATGCTTACTTCTATGAGTAATGATTTACAGAAGCAGCATGAGAATATGCAGAATGCAAGTGAGATCCTTCTTCACCTGCAAGAGTTGTATGGTGAGCACAGCAGGAATGCTAGGTATGAGATATCTAGATAGCTATTCCGCATTAGGATGTCTAAGGGATATAATGTAGGAGATCATGTCCACAAGATGATTTGGCTTATTGAGCAGCTGGAATATCTTGACTTTCACATGGATTTCCAACTGCAGACAGATTTGATCCTTCAGTCCCTGCTTGAGTCATTTGGGAATTTTGTGACAAATTTCCATATGGCAAAGCAAGAGTGTACTCTAGCTGGGTTGCTTAACATGCTGGTTATTGCCCAAAAGAATATGCCGGGCAATAAAGAAAAAGAGGTAGCTTTGATTGCATCTTCTTCTTTTGCTGGAAAGTCCAAAAGGAAGAAGGGCAATAAGAATAAGAAACCTCAAATTCCTGGACCTTCCAAGGAGATAGCCAAACAGAAGGGCAAGATCAAAGCTAACAAAGGCAAGGGAAAGTGTTTCCACTACCAGAAGGATGGGCACTAGAAGAGGAACTGCCCAGTGTATAACAATCTAAATGAATGTAATGCCATGATGAAAATCAACTCAAGTTCAAAATATATTTGGCACTTAAGATTAGGTCATGTTGCAGAAGATAAGATTACAAAACTGGAGAAAATGGGGATTTTATCCTCATTGGACTCTAAACCTACTCCAACTTGTGAATCCTGCCTTCAAGGCAAAATGACTAGATCATCTTTTTTTAGACAAGGGCTAAGAGCTGAAAATATTTTGGAATTGATACATAGTGATGTATGTGGTCCATTTAAGGAAATGGCTAGAGGGGGTTTAATTACTTTATTACCTTTACTGATGATAAATCATGATTTGGGTATTTGTATTTGATGAAATACAAACATGAATCCTTTGAAAAGTTTAAAGAATTTAAATGTGAAGTAGAAAATCAAACAGAAAAAAATATTAAAACTCTTCGATCAGATCATGGAGGTGAATACTTAAGTATTGAATTTGATGAATACTTGAAAGAACCTGGCATTGTCTCCCAACTGACTCCTCCAAGAATGCCACAATTGAATGGTGTATCTGAAAGGAGAAATCGTACCCTATTAGATATGGTGCGCAGTATGATGAGCTATACTGATATGCCAGTCTCCTTTTGAGGATTTGCATTAGAATCAGCTTTGCATATTCTGAATAGGATTCCATCAAAATCAGTTTCTTCCACACCTTATAAGATATGGCATGGAATAAAACCAAGTCTTAAGTATGTTAAGATTTAGGGTTGTTTAGCTTACATTAAAAAGCTGAATACTGATAAATTGGAAACCAGATCAGAAAAAGGTCAATTTGTTTGATATCCAAAAGAAAGTTTTGGATATTATTTTTATTTGCCTACATCAAAAAAGGTTGTGGTAAGCAGTGATGCCATATTTCTTGAACAACAGTTTATTCAAGAAGGAGGCAAAGGAAGGCAAATAGAGTTAGAATTAGATAATTTTGACCAACCAACAGATCAAATGGATATAGATTCATCTAGTCAACCTACACCTATTAATGAAACATCTACAATAATTCCTTGCAGATTGATCAGGATATCTCACCCACCAGTGAGGTATGGTTTTCTTCATGAAGATGAACAAGAGTTATTTACTCATGAAGAAGTACAAGAGTTGTTTACTCATAAAGAAGTAGATCATAGAGATGATACTCTTACCTATGAAGAAGCTATATCAGATATAGACTCTTTAAAATGGATTGAAACTAAGAAATTCAAAATTGATTCCATGCATAAGAATCAAGTTTGGGACCTTGTTAACCCACCTGAAGGTATTGTAGCTATAGGGAATAAATGGGTTTTCAAGAAGAAAATTGGTTCTGATGGAAAGGTAGAGACCTATAAAGCAAGGCTAGTAGCAAAAAGGTTTCGCCAAAGGCAAGGAATCGACTATGAGGAGACTTTCTCTCCTGTTGCCATGCTTAAATCAATTAGGATTCTATTAGCAATAGCTGCATACCATGATTATGAGATTTGGCAAATGGATGTCAAAATAGCTTTTCTCAATGGATACACTAATGAAAACATTTTCATGGAACAACCTAGGGGTTTTCAATCCCAAGATAGTTCCAAGGTATGCAAGCTAAAGCAATCCATTTATGGGTTAAAACAAGCTTCGATGAGTTGGAACATCCGTTTTGATAAAGCCATTAAGTCATTTGGTTTTATCAAAAATGTAAATGAACCATGTGTATATAAGAAGGCTAATGATAGTGCTGTCACTTTCCTTGTCATATATGTGGATGACATTCTGTTAATAGGTAATGACATAGGTATGTTGAAAACTGTCAAGGTATGGTTGTCAAATACATTCTCCATGAAAGACTTAGAAGAGGCAACCTATATTCTTTGAATTTGTATATATAGAGATAGAGTGAAAAGAATAATTAGTTTATCCCAAAGTCTATACTTGGAATAGGTGATAAAGAGGTTTAACATGCTTGATTCCAAGAGAGGATTGTTACCAGTAAGACATGGTATCCACCTTTCTAAAGAGATGTCTCCAAAGACACCAGAAGAAAGAGATAAAATGGCCAGGATTCCATATGCTTTGGCTATTGGAAGTTTAATGTATGCAATGATGTGTACTAGGCCGGATATCGCATATGCTGTTAGTTTGATTAGCAGGTTTCAATCCAATCTAGGTTTGAAACACTGGATAGCTGTCAAGAATATCCTTAAGTACTTGAGAAGAACTAAAGAATATCCTTAAATACTTGAGAAGAACTAAGGATTTATTCTTGATTTATGGAGGTGGTGACTTGCAATTGGATGGTTATACTGATTCTGATTTTTAATCAGATATCGATGATAGAAAGTCTATCTCTGGGTTTGTGTTCATTTGTAATGGAGGTGCAGTCAGTTGGAAGAGTTCCAAACAGAGTACGACTGCTGATTCCACTACAGAGGTTAAGTATATTGCTGCATCAGATGCTGCAAAAAAGACTGTTTGGATAAAGAAGTTCGTGACAGAACATGCAGTAGTTCCTTCCATTAAGTCAATAGTTCCTTTCTACTATGACAATAATGGAGCGGTCATATAGGCCAAGGAACCTCGGTTTCACTAGAAATCTAAACACATGGAAAGGCGCTACCACATTATCAGAGAGATAGTTGGGCGAGGCGATATAGCCATGGAGAAAATAGCATTAGTTGAAAATCCAGCTAATCCATTCACAAAGCCTATGTCACAAACTTAGTTAGGCCGACATCTTGAGAAGATGGGTCTAAGATATTGTAATGAATGGCTCTAGTGCTAGTGGGAGAATGTTAGTAGTATGCCCTAGAGCATATCATTTTATATGTATCTAGTACACATTTTATTAATAAAAGGCAATTTCACTTTTCCATTTACATAATATATTTATGTGTTATAGAAAAGGTCCATTGATATTTTGTTAGAAATTATATTCTTAAGTTGTTAAGAATATGAGTGATAGTATTTCTAGCACAAAGTATCATAAATTGGTTCACAATCGAGGATACTTCACATAGGATATGACTTATCCAGAAAGATTGTAATCATGTTTGTTCCCAAAGTATTTATATGAGATATAAATAAGATAAAGTGGTGAGTCTCATGCCACATAACAAACATGATAGGCACTTATACATGATAAGTAGGCCGAACTAGTGACGCATATGACAAGCACATGGAGTTTACTCTTATCAATGCATTGTCATATATTATATTAGTGCATATAATCTTTAGACCTAATATAACATGGTTATCTTATATATAGGTGGTCTCAGTTTGATACTGCTTTCATACTTATATTGTGTATGAGTATATGGGCATGTGTTGGCTCCTACTAGTTATATATGGAGATAGGAGTTGATCAAGATGGAATCTGTTACCCTAAGTAAGTAGGGATAAAATCCTATGTTCATTTAATTATTCTTAATGTTTCAAGTTTCTGGCCAGGACAGACAGATTTAGTCAAAAAAGAGTTTCTGATAAGAAAATCTAATTAATCAAGAATTAGAATTAAAAGAGAACATAATATTCATAGTAAATGGGGTTTGACATTAACCATGACTCCAGCTCGAATTGGGATTTTGTAACAGAGAGATTCTAATGCATGGTAACATATGATTATAGGTTTATTTAAGTATTCCTTGTTATTGATTGGGTGGCCATGGCATGCTATGCTAGGTGTCAATCATGGTCTATGAGACGCCTAAGATGATTTAGAGAAATCATTTATGGTAAGAAAGAGTTCTGATGATATTAAGAGTTAATATCATATCTCATTGCCAATTAGTGATGAGCCTAGTGAGTCACACACATACACAAGTTAATCACCAATTAAAATGTGATTTAATTGATTAATTAAAGAGTTTAATTGATTAATTAAATAGATTTGGTTTGTAATGAGATTGCAAAGTCCCTAGCATGGCTTAAAACCAAATCTAGGTTATTGAATGTATAGTAAAAGTTAAATTTATATTTAAAGTGTTTAAATATGAATTTAATTGTAAGAAATTAATTAATAGAGATTAATTAATTAATTTATATTTGATATAAATTGATTAGAAGAGGAGAAATAATGATTTTGGATTGAGAACTCAAAATTACAACATAAGGGTAATTTTGTCATTTCACATAGTGACACGTGGCACCATGAGATGGCGACACATGGGACCATATAAGCTTGCCATTTCTCTTCCTATCATGTAAGATGATCAAAGTCAAGATTAAGTCTAGTTTTGACACTTGGCTTAATGAGATTAAGTCAATTAAAAATAAGATGCAATGTGGTGGTGACATGTGGCACCATGAGATGGCGACACATGGCACCATATAAGCTTGCCATTTATCTTCCTATCATGTAAGATGATCAAAGTCAATATTAAGTCTAGCTTTGACACTTGGCTTAATGAGATTAAGTCAATTAAAAATAAGATGCAATGTGTTGGTGACATGTGGCAAAGGGTTTAAGTGATTATTTGACCTAAGTATATAAAAAGAAGTTATAAGAAAAATCAGCCACCTCTCTTTCTCTCATGTGTGATGGCACAAAGGGTTCTTCATCTCCTCTTCTTGCTTTCACCTCAATTCAAAGAGAATCACTCCATTCCCTTTCAATTAAAAATTGCTAGAAATTGTTTCTAGTGTTATATACACACATATAACCTCTCTAAAAGCAAAACCCCAAACGATAATTGGTGGCAAGGCTTGAGAAGCAAAATTGGTGATCTTTGTGTGGACAAGCTAGAGGGATAACACTTGGGTTCCTAGGAGCTTCCTAAAGGTGTCAATTGCATCTACAGTACATCAAAGAGGTTAGTGCCCAAACTCCTCTTTCAAACTAGGGTTTAATTTAATTAATTTGTTAATTCACAATTTTAAATGGAAAATGAAGATCCTAATACATATTAAAAGTGTTTTAATATGTAATAGAGCATTGAAATTAATTAGGCACATAAGAGATGTAGCATGATGCATGAAACCCTATAAGAAAAATTTTGAAATTCAATGCTCCAATGCACCAAATTCCATGCTTTCGCTCCTTCACCCATATCCAATAACCCTCATTAAAGCAAGCCTATCTCACTTTGGTTATTTGACAAACAAGAAAAGAGAGTTTAAAGGGGCTGCCATTGGTGTGCTTATTGTGGACAAGCTTGAGGGACTACAATTGGAGTCCTAGGAGCACCCTAAGGGAGTAAGATTGTTTGATTTAGCACCAGAGGTTAGTTGAATTAATCTCTTTCATTAGTTAGGGTTTAATGAATTAATTGTTAGTTCACAATCTTAGATGGCAAATGAACTCTTAGTGCATGCTAAAATGTGTTTTGGTATGCTTTTAGGCATTAGAAATAGGCTAGGCATATATTTCACTTGGTATGGTGCATGTAACCTTAGTTTAATTTTTAAAATTCAATGTTCTAATGCCCTTAAATCCATGCTTGCATGCCTACACCTTTATCTTTCTTAGTTCCAAAGGAAGAAACAGTCTAGGTTAGGTGATCAAACCTCCCCGCATCTATAGCTTTTAGAATTGTAGATTGTTCGGCTTTTGTGCTTTTTAGCTTTAGACTCCCTTCAATGATAGCCCTAGCCTCCATCTTTCTTGTAGCATCTACTATGGAATGGAGGCTATGGGTTTCTGCTGTCAAAATTAATGAAGAGTATCTAGAGTGCAACCTCTAAGTGTACCTCTTTGCTTTCTGCTTATCTGCATTATACTCTTGACCCATATACTATAAAAGCTCAATAAACTTGTCTATATATTCGTCCACACTCATATCAGTAGTTTGTCTCAACTGTTCAAACTCTACCACCTTCAGTTTCTTAGAGCATTCTAAAAAAGACCAATTTGTAAACTCTATCACAAAATAAGATCAAGTCATACTATCAACCCTGTCTTCAACATAGGACTTATACCATTCCTTCGCCTTTTTATATTTTAAGGTAAAGCTAGCTATCTGAGTGGCTCTACTATCATTGGCATCCAATTCGTCAACTATCATTTGGATTACTTTAACGTACTCAAAAGGATCATCTCCTTCCTTATGCTTAGGAGCATCCAACTTTAAGTAGTCTGTCATCTTTGCTTTATTTTGACTTCTGGCCAAGGTCTCTTGTGTAGGAACTATTGGAATTGTAGGGGGGTGGTGGTGGCACTTGCTCTCTTGCAACTACCTCCATGGGATTTTGAGTTCCCATGGTGGTAGAAGAACTTTGGGGTTATTGCTATGGAGGGTACATGGGATATGGGTTGTACGATGAGAAATAAGGTGGGTAAGGCATAAAAGGAGGATATTGGGTAGCCCATAAACCCAAGGTTCCCAAAACTTCCCTGTTACAGGTATTGATACCCGAACCCATACTCCGATCCTGGCTATGGAGGAGATATAAACTCTGACTTATCTCCTCCTTTCTCAAAAACTATCTTCTCCCATCCTTCCCATACCATAAGGCTCAAGATTCTCATGCTATTGGGAGAAGCCATAAGAACTCCTTCTAGCATCTACAAATATTCTAAGTGCCTATTCAGTCTCCCTGCTAACTTCACAGGATCTTCTAAGACCACTTAAAGATTTCCCCCTTCCACCTTTGCTTGCTCTCGCTTTGACAACAAGATTGGCAAGTAGTGTTTTTATACCCTCATTCTTAGTTGGAGTTCCAGTCAACCTAGTGGACCATTTGAACCTTGCATTTCTGAAAGCAAACAAGAAGTGTTCAGCACATAAAATGTATGTGTATTCACATGAGCACACAACACATAATCAAACATAACATTCATCACATAACATATAGGGACTCAATCCTTATTGGACATGTATTTCCCTAACTGTCCTGGCCAACAAACTTCCTTTGACCTCCCTTCTATACTTTTACCAGCCTCTAGGTCCACTCATCTAACCATAGGTCTGTGATACCAACTTTGTAACAGCCCAAACCAGGGACTTTTACTGGCGTTAGGGATTGAGTCAGCTAAAGGATGTCGAAACCGGTAGCAAGCCTTAGACCTGTGAAACATACATACATTCCTACAACTCACCATTTTAACATATATCGAACCATTACACCATAGTCTTTTCATCCATACATAATCATTCTTAACATAATAATGGTTTGTAATTTGAACCTTAACATACATAATCTTTGTGAGGGTACTTCAACATGTGTACCCTCACAAGGATTAACACAACATATACATCATTATACTTAAATAATATTATATATTTCCAAATTCCTTTAATCACTAACATAGTACTATCCATTCATGAATTACATGTCCATCTACCCATACATTATACATAAGGAAGGGCTAAGACTGCCCCTAATGCTCTCTTTTCAAGGAGCTTGTCTAGTTCTGCGAACCTGCACCTGGGGGTTAGGGGAATGGGGTAGGCTTACACAAGCTTAGTGAATTAGGGGAATGGGGTAGGCTTACACAGGCTTAGTGAATAAACTAACTATTATTAATTTTTTTCATTCATTCATACATATGCAATGCATCATTCACATGGATTTTCACATCACAAACATTTCACGTAAAATGGACATTATCACCAATAACTCCCTAAACTTTCCTTTTAAACATGACCTATGTCATGTACCAGGGGCAACTATCAGATCTCCCTTGAAGGGCAATGTCAAGATCTCCCCTTAGGATTTACTTATGGGTCCCTAACATTACATAACATAATATGGGGCGAGTAATCGGTCATCCAATATCCATCAATGCACCAATAATAATTTATGTAATTATGCAGCATCCTCATGTTGTAGATACATTCATCCTAAATAAACATGAAATGATGCAAGAGGATGCTCGTTAATTACTTATAAGTAGTTTTCATTTTATTAAGATTAGAGTTACTTACCTTTTGTAGCCTATCAACCTCCTTACTTGAATGGGAGCTATCCTTGGATCTTTACTCTTCTGAGTTCGCTCAAGCTTGATCCTATAAAATAGAATCTTAGAGTGTTATACAAGGCTCTAAAACTCTATGCATAACATAAACATCCTATTCTAGGCCCTTAGGAACCATCAAAATTAGGTTTTGAACCTTGAAATTAAAAGAGAAAATAAGCAGGTAGAACCAAGTTTGGTTGTCAGACCTTGGACTTTGGCTACCGAACCTGGAAAATTCTAGATTTTCTGAGAAAATACAAGGTTCGGCTATTGAACCTACGGCTTTTGGTAGCTGAACCTGGAAATTTTCATAATTTTCAAGTCGAAAACCTACAGATCCATTCTTCCAAAAGCCTTAAAACTCATTTCAAAGTTTCAAAACATGATCTCATCACATATACACATCTCTAGGGCTTAGAACAACTAGAAAACATGTTTAATACCCATATACATTTATCAAAACTCAAATCCTAGGTTTCTCCCAAACTCAACATAGCATAAACTTTATCAAAAGCTTAACTTAAAATAACTTCTCATGAAATTAAAGTTTTAGAAACCTAATTCCTGATCAACTCTCTTAGATCTATCTATTAGAACATGAAGAAAAAAAGGTTGTCTCTTTTCCTGGAGCTTGGCGGCGAGAGAACCCATAACTTCAAAACTTGAATGTACTCTTCCACACTTATAAATGGAAGAATCTACCTCCAGATCTTCAAAAACTAAAGGAGATCTCTTCAAAGAGCTCCTTGCATGCCTCAATAGTTGAGGGAGAGGAAAGAAAAAAACCCAAGTGTTTTAGACAAGAAATGAGCTGAGATCCCTTTTATACCCTCTTTGTCGAGGGACTTTTAGTTGTCGGAAGTTCAACTTTCAATTGCTGGAGTCGATTCTGCCCAAATAGGCATCTTGATCAAAAAAGGATTTCAGTTGCCAAAAGTCTATCTTTCAGCTGTCGAAGTTTCTTCTAGCCAAAACAATTTCTTTAAAAATTTTAAAGAATAAAACCCTTAAAATATTTTATATTCTTAAATACATTTTGAACATTTTAAACACACATACATGAATATATTTTCACATCTTACCACCACTCCCTTATCAATGAAGTCTCTCTCTTCAACAGAATATTCCGTCAATGACAGTTTGCTCCAGGATACAATAAAATCTGAAATCTGTAGACAACAACTTCTTAAGATTTTCCTTAAGAACTTTTTATACGAACATAATTTAGAGAGACTATAAGAGAAGAAGAAAACTAGTAGTATATATAGATTGAAAAACTCATCCATATTTATCGATAATGAAAAGTCATGACATCTTTTTTAGATAGATGTATTTGTTTATTTTCAATAAATACGACTGTTTATTTTAAATTGACACATTATATAAACAGATGTGACTGTTTATATAATATAAATGTCTATTTTATTAACAGACACATGTTATAGTACCTCTTTAAACAGTTATGACTGTTTGTATATAATAGACATATCTGTTTATTAATAGTCACATCTACTTGTTAACAAATACATCTGATTGTAATTTAAATAATTATTTTATTTCATACACATATGTACTAATTGTCATCATAAAATAATATATATTTATTTAAATATATATAGTTCTATATATTTCATTTATTTTCTACTTTTTCTCTTTTTATTTTAAATTTGTGAGGATTCTTTCTCTCTACTAGGAGATAACGAAATTTTCATAATTCAACTGTATCCGCTTTGTCTCTGCTACCTTTTAATTTGATAACGTGATTCACCTTTGAGTTGCGTGAACATCTTCTTCTTCTCTATTTTAATTTGTCTCCTTTCTTTTTTTTTTTTTTTTAATTATTTAAAAAACAAAAAATTGTAAATTGTAAATTTCTATCAGGTCCAAAATATATAAAATATAAAATTAATTCTTGATATTTAGATATGAAAATTAATCTTACCTTACTCCAATATCTATGGCTCATCCCTATACCAAATTTTACTCACCAAGCGTAATATAATTTTATTTAAATATAATTTGTTCCAATTTTACAAATATATTTCATATCATACTTTCAGTTTATATAAGTATTTATGAATTTATTTTTTAAAATATATAATAAATTTTATTATTACCTAATATTTAATTTTAATCTCAAAAATATATAGCATTAAAATATATTAATATAACAATAAAATTGTTCCAAAAAAAAAAGAATTAATACAATTTTAATACTTTATAATTTGCATATTATAAAAAAATAAAAGCTAAAATACTTACCATCAACTTGCCATTATTTTCTTCCACTTCATTTTTTTTTTCCAATTTCTTAGATAAAAGAATTTAAATTTTTAAATAAAAAATTCATTTAAAACATTAAACATTAAATAAAAAACAATCTGATTAAATGAGAATTTATTTAATTTTTTTACATATAATTTATTTTAAAGAAATTTTAAACTAACAGAGATAAAATTTATTTGGTGAAGCATTAATCCAACGGTAGGGTACAGTTCCAAAAACAGGACACATAGAAGTTGGTCTGGACGGACTTTTAATTTTTTATTTTGCTTTGAGATTAAATGAAATTATTTTTTTAAAATTATTTCACTGATTTAATTTTTCATCCAAAACTCATTAAATATAGGAATGATTTACTATGTATATTCTTTTCATTTTATTTTTTATTCCATCACACTATTATATTAATTAATTATAATTTATTGAGAATAATTACATAGTTTTCAAATGAAGATATATGAACTATATATTGATTTATTTATAATGTATAATTATTATAATTATTCGCATTTCAATTTCACAATATCCATAGACTCACACTCAAATTAAACACTCACCATAATCTATCCCTTTCATATTCTCCATTAATCAATAGTTAAATTATTACTTATTAATTTGCTTTGCAGATGAATATTCCATGAGAAATGCTACCACAAGTTATTGCCACACCTTCCTCATATTCAGTTTCCGGATAAATTATAATATAAAATAGTGATTTTATGTACGTATATTATATAAAATAACAAACAAATAAAATATCAACCATATATCACTTTAGTTATTGAAAAAAAAAATTTAGTAGTTATAATTTTAGGGGTTCATTTATGAATAAATTTTTATTATTTATTATTTTATTATTTTATTTAAATTATTTTACATAAAATTATTATTTTAGCATATAAAATCTCACTTCAGTGGTATTAAAATCATTTTAAAAATTATAAAATTTTAAATTCGAGTTTTTGTTAGAAGAAATATTATTTAAAAAAAAAAAATTCTACTCCCATCACATGCAAAATACCTTTTCAACTCCTTGAGTCTTTGAGCATGAAACCTTCAAAAATATAAAAGAATACACGTTCAGGAATTAGAAAAAAAAAAAAAAAAACTTTCATATGATTAATAATATTATACGCTGATTTATAAAAGTAACTAACTTATTTCAAATATACCTAATTAATTAAGAATAACTTTTTATTAGATAATAATTAAGAATAACTTTACAATGCATGGGAAATAATAAAATATCATCAAAATTATGGAACGATATTCTCTTAATTCAGTAGTTGATGGTCATAGTTATTTTTAGTTCTATAAGATTAAGAATTCAAAATCAGTTGAAGCCGAATCAATAAAATAAAATAAAATCTTATAATTTGAGAAAAATTACCTGCAAATCCAAATTATATGACAAACCAAATAAAAAATGAAATAAAGCTATATATTCTATTTGATTAAGAAAGTAGCTTGATTAAGAAAAGATTCTAAGGCAGATTAAGAAAAGATAAAGCCAAACAGAAGAACTGAAATTAGTTGTAGAATGACAATAAATGGTGACATCACGAAGAAACGATACAAGACAAGTGCATGTTGGGAAATGGCCTGGATTGGAAAAATAAGCGTTGCGTGTTCATCTTTAAGAACTAGAAGGGGAAGAAAGAGAATGAGAGACAAAAGAAGAAAAATTGATGGAGTGAAAATCACATCAACTATTAATTAGATTTAATAAAAAAATATTTTTTTAGTATTTTAGTTATTATTATAATTTTACAGAGTTTTTATGTTAATTATTTATTTTTATTAGGTTTTCACTAATTTTAATAAGTTTTTATTATTTTATTATTTTTTTAACATGTTTATATATATATATATATATATATATATATATATATATATATATATATATATATATATATATATATATATATATATATATATATATTAGATCATGTTTTGTCATTAATTTTAGTAAGGTTATTTTTTTTGCTAATGTCTTTACTTTGTGAACGCTCACAGCGATCTCTTAGTTGAGCTGGTGAAGCGCTACCCTGAAGAAGACTTCTCCTGATTGGAGAAGCTCACCCCTAGTGTTGAGGCCAAGAACGAGGAGGAACATGAGAGAGAGGAGGGAGAGAATATTAAAAATGTACCAGAGGAACAGGCTAGGGAGGACCCTCATGTTGAATGACTTTGTATTTTTTCTCTTGAAATGAATTAAGTATTTTTTCTCTTGAAATGAATTAAGTTTTTTTGTGATCAATTCTTGATGAGATAAGAAAATATCAAACCAAGTTTGCATGAGTTTTGAATCAATTCTTAATTGATTGGATACGATCGAACATAGAACCTGAGATCGGTTATTGATCATAAAACATAAGACTGCTTAAAGAGATCGGAGAACATTACTTGCGAACATGATATTGTAAAGCCTTGTAGGCCGAACATCGATTGAAACTTTGAAACATTTAGAGTGCTTTGTAAAGATATGAAAAATGGCTTGAGATTAGGCCCTAGTCAAAATAATTTATTAGGATCGGGACCACTATTTAGAGATCGGATAAAACATTAACTTGGTTAAGACATATTTTAATAATTCGAGCGAGATACTTGATCACAAAATTACTCGTGATTTAGAATTTTGAATACAGAGAGATCAGAAAATGACAAAATACAAGATCAGATGGTCCAAAGATACGACGTCAATCCGAACAAGTTGAATAGAGACGGAGAGATCGAAAAAATTTGACTTGAGCGTACATGAGGTCGAATAAACTTGAAATTTATTATTTGTCTGGGAGATAAACTTAGATTATTACCAGTTTAGAGAAAATGACCTGTGGTCAGGTAACTAGTTGAAATCGGATAAAACACTAAAATGGAAGATTGACTAAATTACAACCCTTACTAAAAAAATTGTATATTAATTACACAAGTTATGTATTTGTAGATCAACCAAAATATAGTGTCTATAGCTGTCCCTCTTTACATGATTTCTATTAAAGAGAAATTCTCTTGTATAGGAATCATGTAAAGATTTAGAACCATCTTTTGGTGAATGGAAATTTAAACTTCAAGTCAACTTAGATCTTGAATCCAGAGGTTGATGATAGGAAATTAAATTAAAATCAACATGAATCTTGAATCCAAAGGTTGATAACTGAAATTAAAATTGCAGAGAATTTAAAATCAACTTGGATTTTGAATCCATACATTGTTAATAGGAAATTAAGTGCTGAGAATTAAAATCAACTTGGATTTTGAATCCAGAGGTTGATGACAGAAATTTAAATTGCAAAAATTTAAAATCAACATGGATCTTGAATCCAAAGGTTGATGACATAAATTAAATTGCAGAAAATTTAAAATTAACTTGGATCTTGAATCCAGATATTGATGACTAAAATTTAAATGCTGAAAATTAAAATCAACTTGGATCTTGAATCCAGAGGTTGATAACTGAAATTAAGTGCTAAAAATTAAGATTAACTTGGATCTGGAATCCAAAGGTTGACAACTGAAATTTAAATTGCGAAAGATATAAAATCAACTTGGATCTTGAATCCAGAAGTTGATGATTGAAATTTAAATACTGAAAATTAAAATCAACTTGGATCTTGGATCCAGAGGTTGATAACTGAAATTAAATGCTGAAAATTAAAATCAACTTGGATCGTGAATCCAGAGGTTAATAACTGAAAGTAAATTGCGGAAGATATAAAATCAACTTGGATATTGAATCCAGAGGTTGATGACTGAAATTTAAATGCTAAAAATTAAAATCAACTTGGATTTTAAATCCAGAAGTTGATAACTGAAATTAAATACTGAAAATTAAAATCAACTTGGATCTTGAATCGAGAGGTTGATAATTGAAATTAAATGTTGAAAATTAAAATCAACTTGAGTCTTGAATCTAGAGGTTGATAACTGAAATTAAATGCTGAAAATTAAAATCAACATGGATCTTAAATCCAGAGGTTTACAACTGAAATTTAAATTGTGAAACATATAAAATCAACTTGGATCTTGAATTCAGAGGTTGATGACTAAAATATAAATACTGAAAATTAAAATCAACTTGGATCATGGATCCAAAGGTTGATAACTGAAATTAAATACTGAAAATTAAAATCAACTTGGATCTTGAATCAAGAGGTTGATACCTGAAATTAAATTGCGGAAGATATAAAATCAATTTGGATCTTGAATCCAGAGGTTGATAACTGAAATAAAATGCTAAAAATTAAAATCAACTTGGATCTTGAATCTAAAGGTTGATAACTGAAATGAAATGCTGAAAATTAAAATCAACTTGGATCTTGAATCCAGAGGTTGATAACTGAAATTAAATTGTGGAAGATATAAAATCAACTTGGATCTTGAATCCAAAGGTTGATGACTGAAATTTAAATGCTAGAAATTAAAATCAACTTGGATCTTGAATCCAGAGGTTGATAATTAAATGCTGAAAATTAAAATCAACTTGGTTCTTGAATCCAGAGGTTGATAACTGAAATTAAATTGCGAAAGATATAAAATCAACTTGGATCTTGAATCCAAAGGTTAATGACTGAAATTTAAATACTGAAAATTAAAATCAACTTGGATTCTAAATCCAAAGGTTGAATGACTAAAATTTAAATGCTTAAAATTAAAATCAACTTGGATCCTGAATCCAGAGGTTGACAACTAAAATAAAATGCTAAAAATTAAAATCAACTTGAATCTTGAATCTCAGAGGTTGATAACTGAAATTTAAATTTTGAAAATTAAAATCAACTACCAGCTATGATGAAGAAGTTTCATATAAGTACCCTTAATGCCTAGAATACAAAGCAGATATGATGCAAGGTGCTCATCCAATTAAAGTTTACTTAATGAGATCCCGAAACCAAATGATTGATGAAAGAAGTAAAAACTAGTTCCAAGACATGGTTTATTAGCTGTTCTAACCTCATTATTCAGAAGCATCGAATGACTTCTTTAGAGCGCCCCTTCAGTTTTGGTTCCAAAAAATAACTTTTTTTTCTTTACTTACCCGTTTCAGGGCGCCCTTTTGGGTTTTCACCCTTTGCTCATTTTGCAGAAAGTGCCCTTTCGGGTTTCTGCCTTCTTTCTCACATTTTGCTAGGAGCGCCCTTTTAGGTTTTCACTCTTACATTTTTTTATGCGTAATATCTTTTCATAGCGTCTGCATTTACTAGCCTTGGTAATTCCTCCCCGTCCATGTGAGTTAAGATTAGTGCACCACCCGAAAATGCCTTCTTAACCACATAAGGCCCTTCGTAAGTTGGTGACCATTTGCCTCAGCAATTGCATTGATTTGGGAGCATCTTCTTCAAAACTAAATCTCCTAGTTGGAATTCACACAAGCGTACGTTCTTGTCAAATGTTCTGGCCATCCTTCTTTGATATAATTGCTCGTGACACACTGCTGCTAACCTTTTCTCATCAATCAAATTCAACTCATCTATCCTTGATTAAACCCATTCAGTCTCGTCTAACCCTGCCTTCTTTAGAATTCTCAAAGAGGGAATCTCCACCTTTATAGGTAAGACAGCTTCCATTCCATAGACTAGTTGTGACACCCCTTACCCGACTACAGTGTAGCCGAGCAAGTTATGCCACTCAGTGTGCCGGAGCACTCTATTTTATCTGATTTCATTACAGTCCTTGATTTATTTATTCAAAAAATTTATTGAAGATTTAGGCTATTTTTACTTTTATCAAAATCTAACTAAGTTGGAAATTTTAAAAATTTTAACGATAATCCGACAAAGTGTCGGCTGTAATTTGGACTAACAGTTCTTCTGAACCTGCCAAAGACAATTTCAATATATACTCAATTTCTTAAACTTAATAGTCTCAAAAATTTTCAAACATAATGTATCTCAATGCAGTATCCAGATTTCTCAGAAATCTCATTAGATTTTCAATATCTCAATATTCACAAGTATAATCTCATTATAACTCAAATTCAATTCACATACTAAAATACTTACTTTGAATAGCTTCCATAATTCATAGGTTAATTACATGAGTTTATTTTGTACAAGATATACAAATAATTTACAATGTGCTAGGAATGAACAATATACATAACATGTATAAAATGAGCCCTATCTACATGCATTCTTTGAGAGGTGACAATCTTGAACTCTTCGACACTTACAGATCTGGACTCCAAAAATCTCGATCGACGATCTCTGGTTTTACCTTGATTACTGCGCGAGGAAGCAATTCCATCGCGCTAAGCATTTCTGCTTAGTGGTGCAATAATATAACTGAAATAATATATACAAGTAAAGAAAGAAATAAATGATAATTCAGATACTCAAGAATCAATTTAATTTGGTATGGTATTTCTAGTATCAACGATCTTATATACTAGTTTGTTCCTCTTTGGAAGTGCTTAGTTTATAACTTTTCAGTAATACTAGCAGGTATATAATTTATTCTATCTGTATTGTATTTCAAGTCTGTACGGTTCTGCAATTTATTTTTGTTATGTTTCTTTTGCTAATCTCTTTTGCCTATTCATTCAATACCTAATTTAATTGTACTGGATTTTCATTATACTTAACTTAACTTAGCTGCCTGAATTGAATAATACTTTAATTGACTGCCCAAGTAACCTATACTAGACGACTGGACTGGATAACGGGTCGTTGGCACTAGACATCGCGGTGCCTCGGGCCGTCATACCATGGGACGCAGAACGTCTACCACGTATGCAGTCAGTATGGCTAAAAGGCCATGATATCACATAATCGGCATAAAAGCCATGAATACGGGCATAAAAGCCATGAATACGGGCATAAAGACATGAATACAAGCATAAAGCCTTTCGCAGTACTGCTAAAACAATACCCTATTGGCATGCCAAACTATCCAAACCAATCTTGTTAGGTATACTAGGGCATTTGATAATTTAAAATTCTTTAATATATTGCGCTTTATGACTTCATTATTTCATGATAAATTTCAATCATAATTCGTACATTCATTTGATCATTTATATGATCACAATTCACATCAATTATCCTTTTATACCATTGTACTCAAAATACTTTTCCTCTTTACAATAATGAGAACTAATGTCTCATTCATACATTAATATGGTTTATTTATCCATTCATTATGTTATTCATATTGATCACAATTCTAAACAATGGTTCACATGTACCATTGTATTCAAAACATTTTTCCTTTCTCATTTATACATTCAAGAATCTACTTATGTAATTACAAATTTTATATTTCAAGTTGAGTTACTAATATTTTATGAATTCCATTTGTGATGGGCATATATGCCCTAACTATCTATTCACATCAATTAGGTGACTTATTTTTCATGTTTCAAGTAATCCATGAATATTTCATGGATTTCAAATTTATGGCCTAAATTTCTTTTTTAACAATTTTGACTAGGATGCATAGTCCATATTTGTCATACAATTCTAAGTATTTAAGCTTAGAATTGGTTCTAGGTCTTCATCTTAATTCACTAATCATTTTAATTACTATTCACCATACTAGTCAACCAAAATGTTGACCTTTTTATACTTAATGGATATATTAATTTTAATTACATCAAGATCCCACATTTTGAGTTTTACATTTACTAGTATTAATTGCCAATTGCAATTTAAAGTCCCCTAGATGCATTTCTAATTTGAAATTTTGAATTTCAAGTTTTGGTGTCACTATTCACCTCATTGGTCAACAAAAATGTTGACTATTGCATAGACAATAGGTACATTGGTTTTAACACTCCCGATGTACCACATTTTGCATTTAAAACTTGTTGGAATCAATTACCAAATCCATTTCCAAGCTTATTTCAAGTTTTCATGTCACTATTCACTTCATTAGTCAACTAAAATATTGACTTTTGCATAGAAAATATGTACATAGACTTTGGCACTTCAAACATACTACATTTTTCATTTAAAACTTGTTGGTTTTGGTCACTTTCTCAAAGCTTAGTTCATTTTGGCAAAATTGCCAATTTTCGGTTTTGGTGCTCCGAAGTTGCACTGTTTCATTGGTCGATTTACTGTTGGAATTTGAAAAAACTTCCTTCATAGAAAATGTTCCTTATTTTGTCTAGTTGAATTTCTTTTTTTGAATCACTCTATTTGGAGTTTTGTAGCTCAAGTTATGGCCAAAATAAGTTTACTGTTCACGTGCACTGTTCATGCTGCTATCATGGGTTCTGGCAGATTTTGATCCAACTTTGGTCAGTAATTTGATCAAGTTAAGTTCCTAATTTGGTCTAACTTTCTTCATATGAAATGTTCTACTATGCCTTAGGTTTCCATCGGTTCAAGAATCGCCTAAATCCGAGTTTTCTAGAGAGAGTTATAGTCCTCCAAACATTGCTGCTCAAATGAAAATTCTAGAAATCTCAGTACAGTAAACTTCACTTTGCTCAATGATTTGATTAGGTTCTGGTCATAATATGGGGTAGGTTTCTTCATGAAAGTTGTTTGTCTATGTCTTAACTTGTTGCTGTAAAAATTTCAGGTCAATTGACCAAATATACAGTGAGTTATGGCCAAATAAACAGTTACTGTTCATTTGGTCATTTCTGCAGGTGCTGTTGCAGGGTGTCCGGATTGGGGCCAACTTTTGGTCCTCTTGCTTTGGTCTTTTGGGCATAGTTTCTTCAGAAAAAATGTGCCATTATAAGCCTATTTTCATGTCCAATTGGCCAAACACCAATTGGACCAACACAGCCAAAGATATGGCAGTCCAAGTGGACTGAAATTTCAGTCACCCTGCTGCACTTACAAGGCAGCCTACTCATTCACTTTGCCATGCCATTTTTCAGTCCAATTTATGGTCAACATACCTCAAATGGTCACTAATTGACCATTAGAATGTTCTTTAACCATTTCATAAGCCAAATCAAATTTTCATTTCTCAAAACCCTAGTTTTCCCTTATAATTCTCACATACACCTAATTAAGCACTTCCATTCATTATATATGTGTATATACACCTTAAACATAATCTCTAATTCATTCTAAGTCCATTAAAACCATCAAAAACACTCCACCTTTGTTCCTTCCTTAGGGCAGCCGAAATTCATAGGGTCCATATACATAGATTCCATTCATTTAATTCACAAAACCTTACTCACTTTAAGTCTTTAACATGAATTAAAAGAGATTTAAGTGTAAATAGGCACTAACCTTTAGGTGGCAGATTTTTCAAGCTACCCAAACTCCTTCTTTCTTCTTCTTTTGGCTGCCTAGAGGTTGCTTAAGATGTGGGGACAAGTTTTAGTGAAGATGACTTAGGGTTTTGGGGTGAGGAAAGCATGGAAATTGAAGCTTTTAAGAACAAAAAATGGAGGAGCATGGGTGACGTTTTTTGAAGAGAGAAAGGGCTGCTGAAATTTCTAGAATTCTGCCTCATTTATCCCTTTTTATTGAATTTTAATTGTCTTGCTTTAATGTGATTGGCCATAGCATTTTTAATTACCTAAGCATGACATCATAATTCCCAATTTAGCTCATTTTTCTTTCTTTTCTTTTCTACTAAATTTCAATTTAATTTTTAGCAATATTTATTCATATTTTATGTCATAATAATTATTTACTCAACTGGACAAGTCGGCCAAAAATTGTCTCTAAAGGCGAAATGACCAAAATGCCCTCCGTTTGGCTTAACGGGTCAAAATTGTCTGTACCGATTGAAAAATTTTTCTAAATATTTTCTTGGAATTCTAATGCCATAGGAACCTCAATGACCCTTCTCTGAAGTCCCAAAAATTATTTTATAATTTTTCCCCCGGGTCTAGGGCTCCTAGTTGGAGAACCGCAACTTCCCTCTGGTTACCCATCGCTAGGGCACCGGCTCGTTTAACTTGGTTGTATTTTATTTCTAAAATTTTTACTAAATTTTTATTATTAATATTTGAGTTAATTTTGGTTCCTCGCTTGAATTTAAATATTTTTCCGAACGTTCTAGCTGTCCGGACAGACACCGGTCACCGGAACAGTAGAATGTACGGAGTTGTTACCGGGAAGATGTTGCAACTCTTCCCCTCTTATTTAAATTTCATCCTCGAAATTTACCCAATGTAAATAGCCAAGGAGCTAATACCTCTTTATTTCTTCACCTTTCTGTGTTATCCTACCTCACTTCCTCCTTAGTCTCAATCCTATCCTCAAACAGTTATGTACTCATCCTTTTCCATCTTAAATACAGTCTCCTTCTCATCTCCATTCGCTATCTCATTGTCTCTTCACTCTCTTATTCCATACCCTAACCTATAATAAACAAGAAATACAGATCTGCAATAGTGTCACCTCGACTCTTATGAATGCAATGCATGATATGCAGTCTATCTAGGTCCATAAACGCCTAAACCGCGCTCTGATACCACTAAATGTGACACCCCTTACCCGACTACAGTGTAGCCGAGCAAGTTATGCCACTCAGTGTGCCGGAGCACTCTATTTTATCTGATTTCATTATAGTCCTTGATTTATTTATTCAAAAACTTTATTGAAGATTTAGGCTATTTTTACTTTTATCAAAATCTAACTAAGTTGGAAATTTCAAAAATTTTAACGATAATCCGACAAAGTGTCGGCTGTAATTTGGACTAACAGTTCTTCTGAACCTGCCAAAGACAATTTCAATATATACTCAATTTCTCAAACTTAATAGTCTCAAAAATTTTCAAACATAATGTATCTCAATGCAGTATCCAGATTTCTCAGAAATCACATTAGATTTTCAATATTTAAATATTCACAAGTATAATCTCATTATAACTCAAATTCAATTCACATACTAAAATACTTACTTTGAATAGCTTCCATAATTCATAGGTTAATTACATGAGTTTATTTTGTACAAGATATACAAATAATTTACAATGTGCTAGGAATGAACAATATACATAACATGTATAAAATGAGCCCTATCTACATGCATTGCTGAGGAGGTGACAATCTTGAACTCTGCAGATCTGGACTCCAAAAATCTCAGTCGACAGTCTCACGGTTTTACCTTGATTACTGCGAGGAAACAATTCCATCGCGCTAAGCATTTCTGCTTAGTGGTGCAATAATATAACCAGAAATAATATATACAAGTAAAGAAAGAAATAAATGATAATTCAGATACTCAAGAATCAATTTAATTTGGTATGGTATTTCTAGTATCAATGATCTTATATACTAGTTTGTTCCTCTTTGGAAGTGCTTAGTTTATAACTTTTCGAGAATACTAGCGGTATATAATTTATTCTATCCGTATTGTATTTCAAGTCCATGCATTCTGCAATTTATTTTTGTTATGTTTCTTTTGCTAATCTCTTTTGCTTATTCATTCAATACTTAATTTAATTGTACTGGATTTTCATTATACTTAACTTAACTTAGCTGCCTGAATTGAATAATACTTTAATTGACTGCCCAAGTAACCTATACTAGGCAGTGGATCGATAACGGGTCGTTGGCACTGGACACCGCGGTGCCTCGGGCCGTCATACCATGGGACACAGAACGTCTACCACGTATGCAGTCAGTATGGCTAAAAGGCCATGATATCACATAATCGGCATAAAAGCCATGAATACGGGCATAAAAGCCATGAATACGGGCATAAAGCCATGAATACAGGCATAAAGCCTTTCGCAGTACTACTAAAACAATACCCTATTGGCATGCCAAACTATCCAAACCAATCTTGTTATGTATACTAGGGCATTTGATAATTTAAAATTCTTTAATATATTGCGCTTTATGACTTCATTATTTCATGATAAATTTCAATCATAATTCATACATTCATTTGATCATTTATATGATCACAATTCACATCAATTATCCTTTTATACCATTGTACTCAAAATACTTTTCCTCTTTACAATAATAAGAACTAATGTCTCATTCATACATTAATATGGTTTATTTATCCATTCATTATGTTATTCATATTGATCACAATTCTAAACAATGGTTCACATGTACTATTGTATTCAAAACATTTTTCCTTTCTCATTTATACATTCAAGAATCTACTTATGTAATTACAAATTTTATATTTCAAGTTGAGTTACTAATATTTTATGAATTCCATTTGTGATGGGCATATATGCCCTAACTATCTATTCACATCAATTAGGTGACTTATTTTTCATGTTTCAAGTAATCCATGAATATTTCATGGATTTCAAATTTATGGCCTAAATTTCTTTTTAACAATTTTGACTAGGATGCATAGTCCATATTTGTCATACAATTCTAAGCATTTAAGCTTAGAATTGGTTCTAGGTCTTCATCTTAATTCACTAATCATTTTGATTACTATTCACCATACTAGTCAACCAAAATGTTGACCTTTTTATACTTAATGGATATATTAATTTTAATTACACCAAGATCCCACATTTTGAGTTTTACATTTACTAGTATTAATTGCCAATTGCAATTTAAAGTCCCCTAGATGCATTTCTAATTTCAAATTTTGAATTTCAAGTTTTGGTGTCACTATTCACCTCATTGGTCAACAAAAATATTGACTTTTGCATAGACAATAGGTACATTGGTTTTAACACTCCCGATGTACCACATTTTGCATTTAAAAATTGTTGGAATCAATTACCAAATCCATTTCCAAGCTTATTTCAAGTTTTCATGTCACTATTCACTTCATTAGTCAACTAAAATGTTGACTTTTGCATAGAAAATATGTACATTGACTTTGGCACTTCAAACATACTACATTTTTCATTTAAAACTCGTTGGTTTTGATCACTTTCTCAAAGCTTAGTTCATTTTGGCAAAATTGCCAATTTTTGGTTTTGGTGCTCCGAAGTTGCACTGTTTCATTGGTCGATTTACTGTTGGAATTTGACAAAACTTCCTTCATAGAAAATGTTCCTTATTTGTCTAGTTGAATTTCTTTTTTTGAATCACTCCATTTGGAGTTTTGTAGCTCAAGTTATGGCCAAAATAAGTTTCTTGTTCACGTGCAATCGCTCATGCCGCTATCATGGGTTACCGCAGATTTTGATCCAACTTTGGTCAGTAATTTGATCAAGTTAAGTTCCTAATTTGGTCTAACTTTCTTCATATGAAATGTTCTACTATGCCTTAGGTTTCCATCGGTTCAAGAATCGCCTAAATCCGAGTTTTCTAGAGAGAGTTATAGTCCTCCAAACATTGCTGCTCAAATGAAAATTCTGGAAATCTCAGTACAGTAAACTTCACTTTGCTCAATGATTTGATTAGGTTCTGGTCATAATATGGGGTAGGTTTCTTCATGAAAGTTGTTTGCCTATGTCTTAACTTGTTGCTGTAAAAATTTCAGGTCAATTGACCAAATATACAGTGAGTTATGGCCAAATAAACAGTTACTGTTCATTTGGTCATTTCTGCAGGTGCTGTTGCAGGGTGTCCAGATTGGGGCCAACTTTTGGTCCTCTTGCTTTGGTCTTTTGGGAATAGTTTCTTCAGAAAAAATGTGCCATTATAAGCCTAGTTTCATGTCCAATTGACCAAACACCAATTGGACCAACACAGCCAAAGATATGGCAGTCCAAGTGGACTGAAATTTCAGTCACCCTGCTGCACTTACAAGGCAGCCTACTCATTCACTTTGCCATGCCATTTTTCAGTCCAATTTATGGTCAACATACCTCAAATGGTCACTAATTGACCATTAGAATGTTCTTTAACCATTTCATAAGCCAAATCAAATTTTCATTTCTCAAAACCCTAGTTTTCCCTTATAATTCTCTCATACACCTAATTAAGCACTTCCATTCATTATATATGTGTATATACACCTTAAACATAATCTCTAATTCATTCTAAGTCCATTAAAACCATCAAAAACACTCCACCTTTGTTCCTTCCTTAGGGCAGCCGAAATTCATAGGGTCCATATACATAGATTCCATTCATTTAATTCACAAAACCTTACTCACTTTAAGTCTTTAACATGAATTAAAAGAGATTTAAGTGTAAATAGGCACTAACCTTTAGGTGGCAGATTTTTCAAGCTACCCAAACTCCTTCTTTCTTCTTCTTTTGGCTGCCTAGAGGTTGCTTAGGATGTGGGGACAAGTTTTAGTGAAGATGACTTAGGGTTTTGGGGTGAGGAAAGCATAGAAATTGAAGCTTTTAAGAACAAAAAATGGAGGAGCATGGGTGACGTTTTTTGAAGAGAGAAAGGGCTGCTGAAATTTCTGGAATTCTGCCTCATTTATCCCTTTTTATTGAATTTTAATTGTCTTGCTTTAATGTGATTGGCCATAGCATTTTTAATTACCTAAGCATGACATCATAATTCCCAATTTAGCTCATTTTTCTTTCTTTTCTTTTCTACTAAATTTCAATTTAATTTTTAGCAATATTTATTCATATTTTATGTCATAATAATTATTTACTCAACTGGACAAGTCGGCCAAAAATTGTCTCTGAAGGCGAAATGACCAAAATGCCCTCCGTTTGGCTTAACGGGTCAAAATTGTCTGTACCGATTGAAAAATTTTTCTAAATATTTTCTTGGAATTCTAATGCCATAGGAACCTCAATGACCCTTCTCTGGAGTCCCAAAAATTATTTTATAATTTTTCCCCCGGGTCTAGGGCTCCTAGTTGCGAGAACCGCAACTTCCCTCTGGTTACCCATCGCTAGGGCACCGGCTCGTTTAACTTGGTTGTATTTTATTTCTAAAATTTGTATTAAAATTTTCTTATTAATATTTGAGTTAATTTTGGTTCCTCGCTTTAATTTAAATATTTTTCCAAACGTTCTAGCTGTCCGGACCGACACCGGTCACCGGAACAGTAGAATGTACGGAGTTATTACCGGGAGGATGTTACACTAGTAGTGAGTATGGGGTTGCCCCAGTTGATGTCCTCACTGTGGTTCGATAGGCATGAAGGGCAAATGGAAGCGTATCGTGCCAATCTTTGTAAGTGATGGTCATCTTTTCAATTACTCATTTGAGATTCTTGTTGGCAGCTTCCATGGCTCCATTCATCTGGGGTCAGTAAGGTGATGAGTTGAGATGACGTATCTTATACTGATCACACAACTTTTGAACATTCGGGCCATTTAAATTTTTAGCATTATCAGTAACAATCTCGCTGGGAAAACCTTATTTGCAGATAATGTTATTCCTGAGAAACTTCAGAAATGTATTTTGAGTGATGTGAGCATATGAGGTAGCCTCAACCCATTTAGTAAAATAATTAATGGCCACCAAAATGAACCTATGACCATTGGATGCCTTCGAATTGATTAGACCAATAACATCAATGCCCCACATTGTAAATGGGCATAGAGCGACGAGGTTATAGAGTTGATGAGGTGGGACATTCATCCGATCAGTATAGATTTGGCACTTGTGGCGTTTCCAGAAATATTCGATGCAATCCCTTTCCAAAGTAGTCCAAAAGTAGCCTCACCTCAAGATTCCCTTCATGGGTCTCGAAAAGAATCCTCCTGGCCTCTTTTGCATCCATGTACCTTAGTAATTCACCATTAAAGCTTCTCTTATATAGGATTTCACCACTAGGGAAGCATCCTAGTGCTAATCTTCTTATCATCCTTTTCTCATTTTTGCTCCCCCCAGAGGGATATTTCCCAGCTTTGATGTGCATCCGAATGTCATGATACCAGGGCTTACCATCTATTCCTTTGACAATCATAAAGCAGTATACTGGTTCACTTCTAGCATTAATCTGTAATAACTGCATTATCTAGCCCTCCTCTATGACATTCTCACTTTAGGCAATCAGTATGTTTTACTATTTCGGTGACCAATGTCTGTCTGGATAGCTAGAATGTTTGGAACTATATTTAAACTAAAGTGAGGAGTCATAAATGACATAAATTATAACAAGAAAAATTAAGGAAAAATTTAAGAGATGAAATGCAAAGAAGTTAAATGAGCCGAAGCTACCGCGATGGGTAACCCTAATAGGAAGCGACTGTGAAGACAGTTGGCAACCCTAGACCATAATTATTTAGGACTTAATTAAAGGAATTTCTATGAATTTATGAGTCAAGAAAATGAAAAGAAATAAGCACAAAACAAGATAAGATAAGGAGTTATCGGGTATTATGGAAGAGACGGACATAAACCCGGTAAGAGCAAAATTTGGTTAATTAAATTTAAAGGTCCAATATTGATAAAAAATGAGAGTTATTAAATTTATGAAGCTAGATTAATTTAATTAATTAATATTATGAAAATTAAATATAATTATTGAAAAGTCAAAATTTAATGATTATAAACTTCAAAATAATTACAAAATTGCCATTCCACTTATTCACAATATTACCATTAAACATTTATTTAATATATATGTCTATTATTGAGCTAAAATTTCAGCCTTCATCTTCATCAATTCCCGTCCATTGCTCTCTCTCTCTCTCTTTCTTACACTTTGCTCTATTAACACTCAAAATATAGCTTAAAACCCTAGGTTTCTCACATGATTTCTTTAGGAAATCAATAGAAACCACCAAATTCAACCTTGAATTGAAGAAAACTCCTAAGAAATCACAAAAATTTGAGAGTTTAGAAAGCAAAGAAATTCAGCCAAGAAGTGGTTCAACAAGAAGAAGTGAAGTTTGCGCTAATTGAAGGGTGATTTGAGCTTGATTGAAGCTAAGGAATAAGGTTAGTGCTAGAAATTCTCTTGGAATTTAAAGTTTATGCAAGTTGATTTAGGGTTTGCTGAAATTTGGAATTTTTATTGTTATGATCTAATTGATGTAATTATGCCTAAATTTAGTCAATTTGGCACACAATTGTTGATATGTGTTGATGAGATGACCAAACAATTGAATGGGAGCAATGTTGTGTATTGAGATAGAATCTGGACAGCTTGAGTCCAGTAGATTGATTTGGTTATAACTTGAGCTAGGTAAATTTAATTGAGATGAAACCATTAGCAAAATAAACCTAAGACATAATACTACAATTTTTATGAGGGGTACTTGACCTAGAAACGGCTAGAAGAGGTTGGAATTGGGGCTGGAATCTGGAAGTGAAATTCTGGAATCCAGGAAAATGACCAAATAAATAACACTTAGTAAATTAGTCATAACTCACTCTAGAAAGCTCCAATTGAACTGATTTTTGAACCTATGAAAAGCTTAGATAGAGGAGAACATTTCATATGTAGAACTTAGAGCCAAATTCTGTCCTTAACCTAACTAATTGGCTAGTCCAATGTGGGTTAGCAAATTTGACCAGGACCAGAACCTGACTTAAAATTCTGGACATTGATCATAATCGACCAGTTTTGGCAAAAATGCCATAACTTGGTCTACAAAATGGAAAATGTAGTGAAACAAATTCCAAATTCTCTATAAGACCTAGAACTAAAAATTTGTTATTTTGACCAAAACCCAATACCTAATGGAACTTGGGGAAATTACTAGGACAATTTAGTATTCCAAATCCTGAGATTGAACCAAATAGACACTTGACCCCAAAATAGTATTTAGATCATATCTCTTACTAGGAAACTTCAAATGGAATGCGCTAAATTGTTCTATAAACCTAAGAAACAGAACTTCAACTTTGATTTAGGAACCTTCCTTAATATTTGAGTGCAAGTATCCTTAGATGGGAACCAAATATGCTAACCTGAACTTGAAATACTGAAGGTATAGGGTTCAGGAGTCCAGGTCAGTTAATTGGCTATAACTTACTCTCCATAACTATAAAAATTATGGATTTTGAACCTAAGTGATCCTAAGACATAGGGTAACAACTCATATGAAGGATATTAGACCTAAAAATGATTGTAGTATGCCCAAATAATTAGACAAAATTAGACTTTAGAATCTGCCTGGTTCTGGAACCAAAAAGAGTCAATGAACCAATTGTGGTTAATTGACCATAACTTGAGCTACAAAACTCCAAATGGAGTGATTCAAAGAGGGAATTAAAGTAGAGACATTAGGAAACAACTTTAATGAAAAAAATTTAGCTAAAATCCCACTAGATATTGGTCCAATGGAATAGTAAACAAAGGTGACAAAATCTGAAATTTTAGAAATAATCCTAGGAAGCCTTGAATTGCAATTGGCAACTAGTGCTAACAAATTTATAACTCAAAATGTGGTATAATTAAGTGTTTAGAATTTGTATACCTAATATTTATGAAATAGTCAAAAATTAGTATGAATAGTAACCACAATGATATTAAAGGCAAAGGACCAAAACCTAAATTGCTAATGGTATCCCAATTAAATGATTTAATGTATACTTAAATGATGTGAATAGGTAGTTAGGATTTGTATTCTCAGCACAAATAGAACGTAGGAGGCAATGCCAACATAACTTGAAATATGAGTTGTAATCACCATAAATGAATTGTTAAATGTGTAAATGATGTGAAAATGTTACTTGGGACTTATGTTTCCATAAAAATGAGAATGTTTAAACTTGAAGGACATGCGAAATAGTATGATAAATTAGATAAGAGATTGTAAATGTTAAATATATGAGGTGATTAGTAAATTGTGATTCATGTGAATGAAATCCATGAAAATATGTATTATGTGAAAATGAAATTTGGCATTGTGTTTCCACTAGGAATAGAATTGTAATGCTATAATTGTAAATAGAATTCATAATGAAATAATGAAATATATGAACACCAAAAGTGTTAATGTGTCCATGTATTGCCTAGACACTTGTGTCAAATTGGAAAGATTGGCATGCCAATAGGAGATTGTTTGAGCAGTACTGTGTAAGGCTTTATGTTATATTTATGGCTTTATGCCAACATTTATGGCTTGTATGCCCGACTATTTGTTATCATGACTTCTTAGCCATATTGATTGCATACGTGGTTGACGTTTTGAGCATTCACGTCCCATTATATGATGGTCCGAGGCACTGCGGTGCCTTGTGTCAGCTATATTAATTAGATACGTGGTTGACGTTTTACGTCCCATGCTATGACAGTTCGAGACACCAAGGTGTCCAGTACCAAGGACCCACTTATCCAGTTTAGTCAGCCTATCATAGGTTACTTGGATGGTGAAATAAGTTAAGAATATTAGGAATTAATAATATTAGAAATTAAATGAATAAGAGATACCTGAATGAACTAGATTAGCTATAAAATTTTATTTATTATGAAAATGTATTTAATATGTATGTGATGTAAATTAATAAATTAACTCTTTTATATGTAATTAATTTGTATATCTTGTAAATTATGAATTTATATAATTAGTTTGTAAATCATGTAAATTAATGAAATTTGAGAATTTTTTTTATGTGAATTAAGCATGAATGGAAAGGTATGAAAATGAATGTGGAATGGAAATCTATAAATTATATTTGAAATGATGAGTTGGTTGTGATAGATATGGATGAGATTTTTATTGGAAATTTATATGAGATTACTATTAAAAATTATAGTTGAAATTTTAAACAGGTAAATAGTAAAACACGCCAAACGGTATTAGAATAGGGGAAACTCCATCAGTTTCTCTTGAAAATGTAATTGATTTTAAAATGTAACTAGAAAAAATTATTAAAAGAATAAAGTAAGATAAGATAGGGTGCTCCGGCACCGAGTGTGATATGCCTTGCTCAGCTACACTGTAGACAGGTGAGGGGTGTTATATACAATTGGTATCAGAGCCAAAAGCTCCCTCAGTACGGTGCGACAAGTGAGGACACTTGTGGCTGAAGCTGGTGGGCTAAAAGGCCCTAAGGAAGTGCCCCAATTATTCCGTTGGATGCCGCAAAAAGCTTCTTAAAAGATGGGAAACGCGTCTCGCATTGGAATGGTAGTGGGAAGTTATAACCCCCCTATTTGCATAGCCTAGTACATTTCACTGTTCCGGTGACCGATGTCAGTTTGGACAATTAAGGGGATTAGAACCACATCTAAGACACCTAGATAATCCCTGAAAGCAAATAATTTGTAATTGCTAGATAGTTAAGTATAAAGAAGAAAAACAAAGCATAAAAAGTTAAATGAGCCTGGAGTCACAGTGATGGGTGGCCTTCCCGGGAAATGACTGCGAGGTCAGTCTTAACTCAAATTTCGAATCGGAAAACATAGCGCTGCGGACCTTAGGACTATTGTGAATACAGTGAAAAAGAGAAAATTATGAAAAAGAGTTGTTAAGCATGTCAAATAATTAGGTCAGGGATCCGGAAGAAATATCGAATAACTTACAAACCGGATTGAATCAGCGATGGGCAATTTGGTCAATTCACCCCTAAAGCTGACTCCTGACCTAACTGTCCAATAAAATCAGAGAAAGGAATCCTTGGGAATCAATAATTAAATTAAAGAACTAATGAAAAAATAAATACAAAAGAAAAAGAAAAAAGAAAAAGTTTATTACATCATGCTTAAATCATTAGATGACATCATCATGATGTCAAAATACAATTTTAATTTTTCTACCTAAATTGATCAAGTCAAAAGTATTTTTAAAGACATTAAATAACAAAAAGGAAAAGAAAAATCATTTTTATTTCTTCTTCCTTCATATGTGCCGCCCTCTCTCTCTTCCCTCTCTTATCTCTTCCATTTTTTCCACCATGAAAGCTTATTTTAAAGCTTTCTAAACCAAAAATTTAGCCATAGATTTTGAGGTTTCCTTGGTTTAAACTTATCCTTGGGTCTTGATTTAAAGATTAAAAGTGAAAAAGAAAGGAAAATTGGGGAGTTTGAGAAGATAGAAAAAGCTTCATTTGAGGTAAGCTTTCTCTTATGTTAATTTAGGTATGTATGCATGGAAGTGAACTTAAAGATGAGGATTTAAATTTAGGAATTACAAAACTTATGCATGTCTTGGTAAACCATGAATTTCGGCCAGCCATAGTCCCTTAGGGTTTTGATGATGGTTATGTGCATTAAACATGTAATTAGGCTTGATTGAATGTGTAAAAGTTGAATATCTATTTTAAGTGCATCAATTGAAACATATGCCAAAATTAGGAATCTTGGCACTTAGGGTTTGGGAGAAAATTTGTAGAAAATGGTTAATGGATGTAAATGATCTTAATGAGGGTTAGAAATGGTCAATTGAGACCATTTGTGGTGTGTATGAATTGTTAGAACCAAGTTTCAATTCGGATTGGTTAGGGTCAATATGCAGGCAGCTTGACCTAGGTCTTTTTCAGGGACCAAAACTGAAAATTTACCAACCCAATTGGTGTGAGGCCAATTGGGAATGAAACTAGACACAAAATGGCACATTTTTTAGTTAGGAATCATGCCCAGAAAATGACTATAACTTAGTGAATAATTAGGCCAAATCCGGAATTGGGCACACTGACCTGTACAAAAAAAACCAAATGAATAGTAGTTACGTAAATGACCATAACTTGGTCTAGGAAGGTCCAAATGACCTGAATTTTATATTGATAGAAAGCTGAGACATATCTCTACAACTTTCATGAAGGAAACAAACCCAAACTTTGACTATAACCTGTCCAAAAAGTCACCTGCAATTAGTGTACAAAAACTGCCAATATCCAGAAAATGCCCAGAATTCTGGGTAACACCAAATCCGTCCAGCCATAGAAAAATTGGCATAACTTGGGCTACAAAACTCCAAATGGAGTGATTCAAAAAGGGAATTAAATCTAAGACAATAAGGAACAACTTTGATGAAGGATACTTAGCCAAATTCTCACAGTAACCAGATTAATGGAATAGTAGAAAACAGGGGACCAAAACTGAAAAATTATAATTTCTCTTAGGAGACTTATGAATTGAATTGGCAATCAATGCCAACAAAATTAACACCCAAAATGTGGCATATGGGTGCAATTAGAACTAATAAACCTATTAAGTATAGAAAAGTCAACTTTTTGACTTGAATAGTGCCATGAATAGTGCCACCATACACAAAAATGTGAAAGACCCGAAATTTATAAACCATAGTAGGTAGGATAAGTCTGCAGAGAAATTGTTGAAATTTAAGTATTAGAAATGGATACTGAAGCACTTTAAATTTATGTGTTTCAGTTGGAAAGGGATCTTCGAAGGAGAAATGAAAGTTTGAGCAAATTGAGTTGACAAAAGAGGTTTGCACACAACTAGTTTTTGATTGAATTTGTTTTGAATATTTTACGTAATTAAATGATTTTATTTTTCATTATGCACTATGTTTATCAATTATGGGATTTATTTCAATGATTATTGAAATTGGTATAGCAAGTATGAGTTTAGTTTTATGAAATATTATTTCAATAATTATTGAATATTGTTTTGGACTAGATAAATTATGTTTTGAATTGTGACAGGCAATTTGCATGAATAAAATACAAAATTTTATTTTGGATTGTGATGAGCATAAAAAAATTATGGAATACTGGAATTGATCTTGAATTAATATTGTGTTGTGATTTATGCTCACAAAAAGGACAAAGAAATGCATGATATGGTTTTATATCTCACTATAGATGCTTGACTAGGTTATTACCCGTCTCTGTATCATTTGATGATAAGACAATGGAGTTAGCTTTGTTTTGTTTTGAATACTATGGTATGTGCACAGGCTTACATTCCCCTCTTATTAGAGGTTAGATCTAAGTTTTTGTTATTGACCCGTCGAAAGTTTCATTATTGTGTTGTGTACTGTGCACGATGATTCGACCTCCTTGACCAGAGGGAGTTAGAATCCCGATTCGACCTCTCCGACCATAGGGAATTAGAATCACCCCAAAGATTGCCCTTTCGGTTTAGTCTTGCATAGTTAGTAAGATAAAGAATGGGTTTTGATTGATAAGAAATTATAATTTTAAATGAGATTGTGCACAAATGATTTTGTTAAAATAATTGTTTATTTCCATAATTGCAGGAATTATTTTTATTGTTCAATTGTGATTTGACAAATTGAAATTTTGATCAATGTTATTTTAACAAGTGACTATTATTATTGGTAATGAAAATTTTGACATTTGGAAATTGGTTAAGTTTCAAGATTTCAAAATTTTTGGTATAATTATTGTCAATATATATTGTATTACATTTTAAATTATAGTTGTGTACCACTGAGTTCATCACTTAGCGATAGCTTTGTATACTGTCGCAGGTGAGAGTTGAGATAGAGCAGTTGAGTGAGATTCCTACAGCTGCAGCTTGAAGACTCATAGGAATTAGCTTCGGGTATATTATAGGTATGCCTTGTATATTAGATTTTGATTATACATGTAAATATATGTGTGTAAATTATTTGAGCAGATGTATAAAACTTTTGAAATGTTATTTTGGGTGTGTAATGGAAGAGCAAATTATTGTAATGTTCAAACTTATTTTTGAGTTTTGTAATGAATGTAAATTAATTTTTCTTTAGTGGAACATGAATGAAGTTATTTAATATTATTTTTGAAGACAATTCAATTGAAAATTGTTTTGAATTATATAGTTGGGAAAAATGATGTTGATTTGTGTTATGGTTGTAGTTGATTTTGATGAAATAAATTATTGGAAGTGTTTTTACAAGTGTTTGAAGAACTATTTTTCCCAAATATAGACGGCACTCTGCCTAAAATTTTTCAAAATTTGCGTAAAAATAAAAATGTGCAAAAATTTTAACTAGTCTTCAACTTCAAGTAAAAGTTTTTAATTCCTACCAAAAGTGCTCGCCACCTTCAAAAAGTAAGAAAATTATTTTAAAATCCCTTGTAGTATATTTAATGGGTTACCGGTAGGCGAAGTATGGTGATTCATTAGATGTACTACGGGATCATGTTACATCTTACTGAGGGGTAGGGTGTGACATGTTTAGTGGTATCAAAGCAATGGTTTTAAAGTAAAATTTGAAATGTGAATTTGAAATATTTTATCGGTACATACGACTGCTCAAATATTTGATACATATAGTACAATTGCATCAAAAATATGAATTAATGGAGAGAAATCTCCTTGCGTAGGTTGTCCCAAGAAAAGAAAATTTTTTGAATAGAAATGGAAGAGGGGAATAAACCAGTAGAATAATCAGATACGATTGAGGCACAAGAGGAGGCCTCAGCTCCTCAGAGTGTCGAAGGCTCGACTGTACCAATTCAACCGGTATAAATCACCGCACCAGTGGCACAGCAAATGGCCACCTTCTTCCAACAAATGGCTGATAGTTTGTCAGCCCAAGCTCAAGCCCAAGTACAGACTCAACCCCCACAAGGGCAGTATGAAATAGAAAAGAGTGAGAAATCTATGGGTCAGAATTCAAAATAGGCAATTGGGGAAAAGAAAAGAATTTGAGGAACCTCAAATTTATAGATATGACAAAGGTGGATCTTCAGGGTGGAGGCAATCGAGAACCCGTCGGTAAAGAATTCGAAGTTCCTACCCTATCCTTGTCTATGAGGTATGTGGCAACTTACACGGGCATATTTGCTATAAGGTTACTAGAGCCTGCTTCAATTGTTGTGGATTGTACTAGCGCATGTCAATTTATGGCACATACTACTCCAGAGGAATCAGTCCAAGGTTCTGATTTTAGAGGTTCATTAATAGTCAGTAGGGGCAGAGGCAGAAGTAGAGACAACACTTTGGGTAATCCTATCATAATGGACCAACCCGAGCAGAAGAATACACTAGAAAGATGGAATGCCATACATCGAGGGAAAGAAGCAAAGACTTCAGATGTAGTTGCCAGTACGTTCTTAACTTTTGAAAGGAATAATTATGTACTATTTGATTCTAGCTCTACTTATTTATATGTTATTGCTAAAATTATATGTTCTACTGCTATTCCCGTGCATGGAGATAAATTTTGATGTGTTAGTGATTAGTCTTTTAGGATAAGAATTACGATAATAGGCGTGATTGGAATTAATTTTGGAAAAGTTTCTAGTGAGAGACATCTCCTAGACTACAATAAATTATAAAGTTAATTAGTAAGCCTAATTAGGTAAGGCAAGAGGACCTAAAAGTAAGTTGTAGTAATAGAGCTACCTTAGATGCAGGTAAGGGTATTACTGCTGATAGATGTCAATGGGTACCATAATCAAAATAAGTTTAAGATATTAGTGGATTTGAAAGAAATAAGATATAGGGAAGTTTAAACTATTGGGATGTATCGTAGTAACTATGCAATATTCTTGATGTTTGTATTATAAGCTACAGATTACAGTACTGACTTGAGATTATTGTGTAGAGCTACGTATTACCCAATAGTACACAAGGATAAGAATAGTTACAAATGGCTTTCGCTCTGGTACAAATATACCAGAATAGAGTTTTATTACTAGAACTGAGTTTGAAAATCCTAATTTGGGATTTAAAACTCTATAATTAGAATTTCAAAAGATCATGGTTGTAAGGTAGTGAGAGTTAACGACTCCGTTACCCTAGCACGAATTACAGTACATCAAGAATTATTATAGGACTAGAAATTTTAGTATGGTCAAAATTTAAGAATAACACCTATGGGGCTAAGTCATCCAGTCTCCGATATGGGGTTTATAGTTATTCTTGTATTGCAATGGATCTTTTGCTCAAAGTTTAGTAGGAAATAGTATTCTATTTGTGTAGCAGTAAGACACAAAATATGATTTTGTTCCCCTGGAAGAGACAGGATGCTATGGATGATAATTATAACTTATAAAACAGTTAAGAAATGATGTTCTACCGATAACAGTAATTCGCTAGGAACTAGTTAGTCAGGTATTCTTAAGGAAGAGCACAATTTTATTGTGCAGATCATAAGGATTAAATTAGGATTAATGCGAAACTTTTGAATAGCATGGGAAAAAGGAGAGTCTGGTAGACTCCCTTCTTAAGGTTAAAGAATTGTTTATGGTTAAAAAAAAGGGGTAATGATCGCAAACCAGCGGAAAATAAGCTATAGGATATCGGTAGATAAAAGAAAATATAGAAGTAAAAATTAGAATAGTTGGTGCAAATGTAATAAAAAAACGTTATGAATATTAGTTAAAGTGTTGACTAGAATGGTCAGAAGACCAAATCAAAATAATATTGAAGTATGGCGAATTTATTAGGAATGATAAGAGGTGTTAAGTCATGACTCGATAGTCAAGTTAAGGAAGAAGATAAAATTGAGGAAGAAAATAATTAAAGTTAAGTTGTGGAATTAAAAAAAAAAAACAAATAGAATAGTAAGAAATGAGAAAAACACTAGATGAGGAATTGCCACCAGGGCAAACAACCTACTTAAGATGCGTAATGATATCCCGAACTATTTTATCAAGAAAGAAATAAGTTAAGCAAAAGCAAACAAGATAGTGCAAAATGGCACATAGGCCTTAGTCATAAATGGAGATGGTAAGATAATAGTTATGTACCTATGGCCAATAAAGAGATAAGCAATTCATATATGATCAACAAGATCATTTAAAAAAAAAAAAAAGACTACAAAGGAAAATAATTGCAAAAAGAACAACAAGAAAAGACTAAAATATTCCAAACTAAACTGAAGGTTCCATTAAATAATCAAGAGATTTGATAAGAAAAGAGTAAAACTAAGTTCTCACCCATAGGATCATACGAGGTCCTAGAAAAAGTGGATCCACTAGTACACAGATTTGCTTACCTCTAAAATTCAAATGAATTCGAATCTAACTTATAACAGAAGCTCATAAGAAACTTGGCACACGAGGTGAGCAATCGATGAGTAAATAGTATTGGTTAAAGTACTGTGGAACCATCATTCAGGCCAGGAGGCTACTTGGAAACGAGAAGAAGACATGAGGAGACAACACCCATAGCTGTTCAGAGACTGATACCAGGTAAAAATTTTGAGATGAAATTTATTTTAAGGGGGGGGGGGAGAATTATAACACCCTTATTTGCATAGCCTGGTATATTTCACTATTTCGGTGACCGATATCGGTTCGGACAATTAAGGGGATTAGAACCACATCTAAGACACCTAGATAAGCCATGAACGCAAATAATTAGTAATTGCTAGATAATTAAGTATAAAGAAGAAAAATAAAACATAAAAAGTTTAATGAGCCGGGAGTTACAGTGATGGGTGATCTTCCCAGGAAATGATTGCGAGGTTAGTCTTAACTCAAATTTCGAACCGAAAAATGTGACACTGTTGCAAACACAGTGAAAAAGAGAAAATCACGAAAAAGAGTTGTTAAGCAGGTCAAATAATTAGGTCAGAGATTCGGAAGAAATATCAAATAACTTGCAAACCGGATTGAACCAGCAAGGGGCAATTTGCTCAATTCACCCCTAGAGCTAACTCCTGACCTAACTTTCCAATAAAATTGGAAAAATGAATTCTTGGGAATCGAGAATTAAATTAAAGAACTAATGAAAAAATAAATGTAAAAGAAAAAGAAAAACGAAAAAGTTTATTACATCATGCTTACCTCATTGGATGACATCATCATGATGTCAAAATACAATTTTAATTTTCCTACCTAAATTGACCAAGTCAAAAGTATTTTTAAAGACATAAAATAACAAAAAAGAAAAGAAAAATCATTTTTGTTTCTTCTTCCTTCATATGTGCTGCCCTATCTCTCTTCCCTCTTTTATCTCTTCCATTTTTTCCACCATGAAAGCTTATTTTAAAGCTTTCTAAACCAAAAATTCAGCCATAGATTTTGAGGTTTCCATGGTTTAAACTTGTCCTTGGGTCTTGATTTGAAGATTGAAAGTGAAAAAGAAAGGAAAATTGGGGAGTTTGAGAAGATAGAAAAAGCTTCATTTGAGGTAAGCTTTCTCTTAAATTAATTTAGTTTTGTATTCATGGAAGTGAACTTGAAGATGATGATTTAAATTTAGGAATTACAAAAATTATGCATGTCTTGGTAAACCATGAATTTCAGCCAGCCATAGTCCCTTAGGGTTGTGATAATGGTTATGTGTATTAAACATGTAATTAGGCTTGATTGAATGTGTAGAAGTTGAATATCTACTTTAAGTGCATCAATTGAAATATATGCCAAAATTAGGGTTATTGGCACTTAAGGTTTGAGAGAAAAATTGTAGAAAATGATTAATAGATGTAAATGATCTTAATGAGGGTTAAAAATGGTCAATTGAGACCATTTGTGGTGTGTGTGAATTGTTAGAACCAAGTTTCAATTCGGATTGGTTAGGGTCAATATGCAGGCAGTTTGACCTAGGTCCCTTTCAGGGACCAAAAATGAAAATTTACCAACCCAATTGGTGTGAGGCCAATTGGGAATGAAACTAGAAACAAAATGGCACATTTTTTATGCATGAATCATGCCCAGAAAATGACCATAACTTAGTGATCAATTAGGCCAAATCCATAATTAAGCACACTGACCTATACAAAATAACCAAATGAATAGTAGTTACATAAATGACCATAACTTGGTCTAGGAAGGTCTAAATGACCTGAATTTTATACCGATAGAAAGCTGAGACATATCTCTACAACTTTCATGAAGGAAACAAGCCCAAACTTTGACCATAACCTGTCCAAAAAGTCACCTGCAATCAGTATACAAAAACTGCCAATATCGAGAAAATGCCCAGAATTTTGGGTAACACAAAATCCGGCCAGACTTGGAAAAATAGGCATAACTTGGGATAAAAAACTCCAAATGGAGTGATTCAAAAAGAGAATTAAAGCTAAGACAATAAGGAACAACTTTGATGAAGGACACTTAGCCAAATTCTCACAGTAACTAGACCAATGAAACAGTAGAAAAAAGGGGACCAAAACTGAAAAATTGTAATTTCTTTTAGGAGACTTAGGAATTGAATTGGCAATCAATGCCAACAAAATTGACACTTAAAATGTGGCATATGGGTGCAATTAGAACTAATAAACCTATTAAGTATAGAAAAGTCAACATTTTAACTTGAATAGTGTCATGAATAGTGCCACAATACAAAAAAATGTGAAAGACCCGAAATTTAAAAATCGTAATAGGTAGGATAAGTCTGCAAAGAAATTGTTGGAATTTAAGTATTAGAAATGGATACTGAAGCACTTTAAATTTATGTGTTTCAGTTGGAAAGGGATCTTCGAAGGAGAAACGAAAGTTTGAGTAAATTGAGTCGACAAAAGAGGTTTGTGCACAACTAGTTTTTTATTGAATTTGTTTTGAATATTTTACATAATTAAATGATTTTATTTTTCTTTATGCATTATGTTTATCGATTATGGGATTTATTTCAATGATTATTGAAATTGGTATAGCAAGTATCAGTTTAGTTTTGTGAAATATTATTTCAACAATTATTGAATATTGTTTTGGACTGGATAAATTATGTTTTGAATTGTGACGGGCAATTTGCATGAATAAAATACAAAATTTTGTTTTGGATTGTGATGAGCATAAAAAAATTATGAAATATTAGAATTGATCTTGAATTAATATTGTGTTGTGATTTATGCTCACAAAAAGGACAAAGAAATGCATGATATGGTTTTGTATCTCACTATAGATGCTTGACTAGGTTATTACCCGTCTCTATATCATTTGTTGATGAGACAATGGAGTTAGCTTTGTTTTGTTTTGAATACCATGGTATGTGCACAAGCTTAGATTCTCCTCTTATTAGAGGTTAGATCAAAGTTTTTGTTATTGACCCGTCGAAAGTTTTATTATTGTGTTGTGTACTGTGTATGATGATTCAACCTCCCTGACCATAGGGAGTTAGAATTCCGATTCGACCTCCCCGACCATAAGGAGTTATAATCACCTTGAAGATAGCCCTTTCGGATTAGTCTTGCATAGTTAGTGAGATAGAGAATAGGTTTTGATTGATAAGAAATTATGATTTTAAATGAGATTGTCCATAAATGATTTTGTTAAAATAATTGTTTATTTCCATAATTGCAAGAATTATTTTTATTATTCAGTTGTGATTTGACAAATTGAAATTTTAATCAAGGTTATTTTAACAAGTGACTATTATTATTGTCAATGAAAATTTTGACATTTGGAAATTGGTTAAGTTTCGAGATTTGAAAATTTTGGGTATAATTATTGTCAATGTATATTGTATTACATTTAAAATTATAGTTGTGCACCATTGAGTTCACCACTCAGCGATAGCTTTGTATGCTGTCACAGGTGAGAGCAGAGATAGAGCAGTTGAGTGAGATTCCTGCAGCTGCACCTTGAAGACTCATTGGAATTAGCTTCGGGTATATTATAGGTATACCCTTGTATATTAGATTTTGATTATACATGTAAATATATGTGTGTAAATTATTTAAGCAGATGTATAAAACTTTTGAAATGTTATTTTGGGTGTGTAATGGAAGTGCAAATTATTGCAATGTTCAAACTTATTTTTGAGTTTTGTAATGAATGTAAATTAATTTTTCTTTAGTGGAATATGAATGAAGTTATTTAATATTATTTCTGAAGACAATTAAATTGAGAATTGTTTTGAATTATAGAGTTGGGAGAAATGATGTTGGTTTGTGTTGTGGTTGTAGTTGATTTTAATGAAATAAATTATTGGAAGTGTTTTTACAGGTGTTTGAAGAACTATTTTTTCTAAATATAGACTGCACTCTGTCGAAAATTTTCCAAAATTTTCCAAAAAATAAAAATGTACAAAAATTTTAACTAGTCTTAAACTTCAAGTAAAAGTTTTTAATTCCTACCAAAAGTGCTCGCCACCTTCGAAAAGTAAGAAAATTATTTTAAAATCCCTTGTAGTATATTTAATGGGTTACCGGTAGGTGAAGTACGGTGATTCATTAGATGTACTACAGGATCATGTTACAGCTTACTAAGGGTAGGGTGTGACAAAAGTAATGATACATAAAATGGGGGAACTAATCTCTAGGGCACCTTTTGGTGGAATGGCTTGGAGAGTTGGAAGAACTCCAGGGTTAATTGTGCTCACTTGAGAGAAATCCTAGGATGAGTGACCTCCTAGGAAGTTCTCCATTCTACCTATGGGACAAAATCGTGAGGCTTATGGCTAAAGCGAACAATTCCTCTAGTGGTTAGAGCTTGACCAATGGTATCAAAGCACAGTTTAGGCGTTCCTAGGCATAGATAGATAGAAAGAGATAGTGTGCATAACATGCATTACATTCATAAGAGTCAAGGTGACACTAACGCAGATCTGTTTTCTCTGGTTATTTTAGGTTAAGGTATGGATCTCAGTTCGTAAAGAGCTATAGAGGAAAAGGTGGAAAGCCATGTTCCGCTTATGGGTGATATGGGAAGCAGGGAAGATCCTGCTATGCCAGTGCCAGAGGGGCTTGCACAACCCCAACAAGCTTTATTGGAGCAGATGACCGAGTATTTTGGACAAATTACTGGGGCAGTTCCGTAACCCCAATCGCAGCTGAAGTCACCTTTGAGAAAAATAAGGAAGTATAGGGCTGTAGATTTCAAAGGCAAAAAGGAAGACGATTCTACAGCTGTGGAGTATTAGTTAGAAAGAACTGACAGAGTCCTACAGCAGTTTCATTGCACCCCATAACAGAGTTTAGAATGTGTAGTTTCACTGCTATAAGAAGCTGCCTATCGATAGTGGGATGCTATAACTAAAGTAGTGCCACTAGCTAAGGTGACTTGGAATTTCTTTCTGATAGAGTTCAGAAAGAAATATATTATATGTGTCCATGAAGAGGGATTGAATAGGAGTGGCAATCAATAGAAAAGAAATTTTAGCTAGTCTAGTAACAAGAGACCTAGAGAACCATTAAATCAAACACTTGATCAAAGTAAGAGACATAGGCCCAGACCCATATCCAGAAGAGGTCAACCAGAGACACCAGTAATGAATACATCAGGGCTAACAGTGAGAAGTTCTACCCTAAGAAAGTGTGGCCATTGTAAAAAGTGGTATAAAGGTGAATGTAGAGGGTTTACTGGAGCTTGTTATAGATGTGAGGCCATGGATCATTTTCTAAAAGATTGCCCTAAGAGGAATTCTACATAGAGTGATAGCAGATTGGAGGGATTTAAGGCAATACGGGGAAGTGAAGAAGCAAGGAGGTAGCAGTTCCTCAATTACTTCACATCAGGTAAATTTCGAGGATGAAATTTTTGTTAGAGGGGAAGAATTGTGACATCCTCACTTTAGGCAATCTGTATGTTCTACTGTTTCAGTGACCAATGTCTGTCCGGATAGCTAGAATGCCTGGAACTATATTTAAACTAGAGTGAGGAGTAATAAATAACATAAATAATGGCAAGAAAAATTACGAAAAAATTTAAGAGATGAAATGCAAGAGGTTAAATGAGCTGAAGCTACGGCAATGGGTAACCCTAACGAGAAGCGACTGTGAAGACATTTGGAAACACTAGACCATGGGTTTTTGAATAAATAAATCAAGAACTGTAATGAAATTAGATAAGATCAAGTGCTCCGGCACTCCGTGTGACACACCTTACTCGGCTACACTGTAGACGGGTGAGGGGTGTTACAAATATGCTGACCTGAACTTGAAATCCTGAAGGTATAGGGTTCAGGAGTCCAGGTTAGTTAATTGGCTATAACTTACTCTCCATAACTAGAAAAATTATGATTTTTGAACCTGAGTGATCCTAAGACATAGGGTAACAACTCATATGAAGGATATTAGATCTAAAAATGATTGTAGCATGCCCAAATAATTAGACAAAATTAGACTTTAGAATCTGCCTGGTTTTGGAAATAAAAAGATTCAATGAACCAGTTGTGGTAAATTGACTATAACTTGAGCTACAAAACTCCAAATGGAGTGATTCAAAAAGGGAATTAAATTAGAGACATTAGGAAACAACTTTGATGAAAAAAAATTAGCCAAATCCCACTGTAGATTGGTCCAATTGAATAGTAAACAAAGGTGACAAAATCTGAAATTTTGAAAATAATCCTAGGAAGCCTTGAATTACAATTGGCAACTAGTGCCAACAAATTTACAACTCAAAATGTAGTATAATTATGTATTTATAATTTGTATACCTAATATTTATGAAATAGTAAAAAATTAGTATGAATAGTAACCACAATGATATTAAAGGCAAAGGACCAAAACCTAAATTGTTAATGGTACCCCACTTAAATGATTTAGTGTATACTTAAATTATGTGAATAGGCAGTTAGGATTTATATTCTCAGCACAAATAGAACTTAGGAGGCAATGCCAACATAACTTGAAATATGAGCTGTAATCACCATAAATGAATTGTTGAATGTGTAAATGATGTGAAAATATCACTTGGGACTTATGTTCCCATTATGAGTAAAAATGAGAATGTTTAAAACTGAAGGACATACGAAATAGTATGATAAATTAGATAAGAGATTGTAAATGTTAAATATATGAGGTGATTAGTAAATTGTGATTCATATGAATGAAATCCATGAAAATATGTATTATGTGAAAATCAAATTAGGCATTGTGTTTTCACTAGAAATAGAATTGTAATGCTATAAATTATAAATAGAACTCATAATGAAATAATGAAATATATGACCATCTAAAGGTACTAATATGTCCATGTATTGCCTAGGCACATGTGTCAGATTGGATAGATTAGCATGCCAATAGGGGATTGTTTGAGTAGTACTGCGTAAGGCTTTATGCCTATATTTATGGCTTGTATGCCCGACTATTTATTATCATGGCTTCTTAGCCATATTAATTGCATACATAGTTGACGTTTTGTGTATTCACGTCACATAGTATGATGGCCCGAGGCACTGCGGTGCCTTGTGTCAGCTATATTGATTGCATACGTGGTTGACGTTTTACGTTCCATGGTATGACAGTCCGAGACACCACGGTGTCCAGTGCCAGGGACCTGCTTATCCAGTTTAGTTAGCCTATCATAGGTTGCTTAGGCAGTGAAATAAGTTAAAAATATTAGGAATTAATAATATTAGAAATTAAATAAATGAGTAAGAGATCCCTGAAATAAACTAGATTAGCTATAAAATTTTATTTATTATGAAAATGTATTTAATATGTATGTGATGTAAATTAATAAATTAACTCTTTCATATGTAATTAATTTGTATATCTTGTAAATTATGAATTTATGTAATTACTTTGTAAATCATGTAGATTAATGAAATTTGAGAAATTTTTTAATGTGAATTAAGCATGAATGGAAATGTATGAAAATGAATATGAAATGGAAATCTATAAATGATATTTGAAATGATGAGTTGATTGTGATAGATATGGATGAGATTTTTATTGGAAATTTTTATTGAAAATTTATATGAGATTATTATTAGAAATTATAGTTGAAATTTTAAATAGGTAAATAGTGAAACACACCAAACGGTATTAGAATAGGGGAAACTTCGTCAGTTTCTCCTTAAAATGTAATTGATTTTAAAATGTAACGAGAACAAATTATTAAAGGAATAAAGTAAGATAAGATAAGGTGCTCCGACATTGAGTGTGACATGCCTTGCTCGGCTACACTGTAGACGGATGATGAGTGTTACATCCTCCATCTGAGTCATCATAGCTAAAGTAGCTAAGACATCTGTAAATTAGTTCTTGTCACGGCTCAGATGAGTGAAAGAGATTTCTTTAAATTCCTTTATCAACTCAAGGAGATACTTCTGGTATAGGATCAGTGTTGGCTCTCTAATCTGCCATTCTTTTTTGACTTGATAAATGATCAAAGCTGAATCCCCATACACCTCCAATTTCCTTATCTTTATTTCAATGGCAACTTGTAAACCACTCATGCAAGCTTCGTACACTGCCACGTTGTTGGCACAGTCAAACTTTAGCTTAACAACTATCGGGAAATGTTTCCCTTCTAGGGATACTAGTACCGCCCCAATCCCATTACCAGATAAATTAACTGCCTCATTAAAATATATCTCCCACACATCATCTTGCCCCTTAGCATTGCTGCTTATTACATTAATATGCTCGTCTGGGAATTCGAAATCCAAAGCCTCATAATCATCAATTGGGTTTTTTGTCAGGAGATCAGCTATCACGCTTCCTTTTACCGCCTTTCTTGTCATACAGACAATATTATATTGAGAAAGTATGACCTGCTACTTTACTATTCTTCGAGGTATGAATGGGCTTTTGAACACATACTTGATTGGACCCATCCTGGAGATGAGCCACATTTTATGATTCAACATATAGGGCTTGAGTTGATTTGTTGTCCACGCTAATGTACAAAGGTCTTTTCTAAGAATGAGTACCTCAACTTGCATTCATTGAATTTCTTGCTTAAATAATAAATGACTCTTTCTTTTCTTCTGGTTTCATCATGTTGGCCCATAACACAGCCCATTAAGCTTTGCTAAACTGTCATATATAAAATTAATGGCCTGCCAGTCACTGGAGGAACTAATACAGGTGGGCTTGATAAATGCTTAATCTTTTCAAAGGCTTCTTGACAAGCTTCATCCCACTTCACGGTATTATTCTTCTTGAGTAATTTGAAAATGGGTTCAACCTTAACAGTGAGATTAGAGATGAATCTTGAAATGTAGTTCACATTTCCCAGAAAACTGTGCACATCCTTTTCAGTCTTCGAGGAATGTAATTCTTGAATGGCTCAAATTTTGTCTGGGTCTACTTCTATTCCTTTCTCACTAACTATGAATCCTAGCAATTTTTTCGATCTTGTCCCAAACACACATTTTGCTAGGTTCAATTTTAGTCGATATTTTCTTAGCCTTTCGAATACCTTTTGTAACACCCTTTACCCGATCTACAGTGTAGCCGAGCAAAGAATGCCATATTCCGTACTGGAGCACCTTATCTTATCTTATTTTATCCATTATTAATTTTGATTTCATTATTAATTAAACCTAAAATATTCAAATGGAGAAACTGACGGAGTTTCTCCTGTTTATCTAACAATTGACGTATTATACTATTCACCTGTTTGAAAATCTCATATAAATTTTGAATAAAATAATTCATAATCTCATCATCATCCCACATTCAATTCTTGAAATCATTTTCATACATATGCATTCCTATTCAATTCATATATGAAGTACTCAAATTTTATTAATTTATAATAATGTACAAATTAATTACATGAATTTATAATTTACAATAAAACTCCAAAATTTATTACAGTAAACACAAACAAAATACAATCATAGGACATAAGGCGGCCCTACTAAAATGCACTACAATAAGGATGGTGACAATGGACTCTATATAGATCTGGACTCCAAATTTCCCAGTCGGATGTCTACTGGGCTTTCTCCATATCTCTAGTACCTACGTAATAGAAAAACCAACGCGCTAAGCATAACGCTTAGTGGTGTAATAATAAAATAAAAATAAATTAGATAAATAAATAAAATTTAATTTATATTTATATTTGCTTAATTAAAATGCATTTTATGATTTATAAATTTATTTCATATTTAATTGGTGTCAATTTGTATTTCTTAGCAATTATCAATGCCCAAGTAACCTATGACAGACTGACTGGACTGGATACGCGAGTTTATGAGCACTGGACACTATGGTACCTCGGGCCATTATACCATGGGATACATAATGTCAACATTTATGCAGAATGGCTAGAAGCCATAATATCAATAGAATGACTCAAAGGTCATAGATGGGCATAAAGCCATGTATTGGGCATAAAGCCAATGCAATAGAATGGCACATAAGCCATATATAACAGAATGGCATAAAAGCCATAGGCAGTACTCCTAACATATAGGTCCCTTCTTAGAATACCAATCTATCCAACCAACCACATATGTCTAGGCCTATATGGGCACTTAGTATTTTTAAGCATTCATAGGTCATATACTCTCATCACATTTTATATTAATGCTGTAAAGCATTTTTGGTTTCAGTTATGTTGGGAACATAGGTCCCAAATACATATTTCTATCACATTTATGTTCAATGATTCATTGGCATTAAATACCAATCATATTTTAATTTGTTGTAAGTGTACCTCATGAATTCCAGAATTTCAATCTTGACTTCACTCTCATTTTAGGTCAACCTACAGTGGTAATTTGATCACACTTTCTTCATAAAAGTTGTTTCTTATTGTCTTAAGTTTAATTTCCTTTTTGAATCATCTAATTTAGAGCTTTCTAGCTCTAGTTATGGACAATTTATCAAGTACTCATCCAGTGACCAATACTATTCCAGAACAGGGCAGATTCTAGAACCCAACTTTGTTAAGCTATTTGGACTAGTTGCAACCATAATTTGGCCTAGTGTTCTTCATATGAGTTTTTCCCCTGTGTCTCATGGTTACACAGGTTCAAGAATCACTAAATTTGGGGTTGTATAGGGTGAGCTATGGCTAATTAACCAACCTAGACTCCTAACCCTATACATGCAGGATTTCAGGTTCAGGTCAGTATTTGCAACTCATATTTGAGGTCCTTACACTCAAAATTTGTGTAAGCTTTGTAACACCCTCACTTTAGCCTTATCGTACGTTCTACTATTCCGGTGACTAAGGTCTATGTGGACAATTAGAACGTCTGGAATGTATTTAGACTAGAGTGAAGAGTCAAAAATAACTCAAATAATAGTAAGAAAAAATCTAAGAAAAATTTTAGAAATAAAATACAAACAATTTAAATGAGTTGGTGCCCTAGCGATGGGTAACCTAACGAGAAATTGCTGTCTTCATAGCTAGAAGCCCTAAACCAGGGAGAAAATTCATGAAATAATTTTTGGTACTCTAGAGAAGAGTCATAAAGGTTTCGATGGCATTAGAATGCCAATAAAATGCTTAGAAAAATTTTTAGATTGGTATAGACAATTTTAGTCTGTTAAGCAAAATGAAGGGCATTTTGGTCATTTTGTCTTCAGAGATAATTTTTTGCCAACTTGTCTAGTTAAGTAAATAATATGAATAAATATTGCTAAAAATTTAATTGAAAATGAGTAGAAAAGAAAAGAAAAAAAAATGAAGAAAATTAGAATTTTGACATTACATGATGTCATTTAAAAAGCTCCACCCAATCACCATTTGACAAGCAAATTAAAAGGGATAAAAATGACATAAAAATGAGATAAAAATGAAACAATTCCAGCAGCCATCTCCTTCATTCAGCCGAACCAAGAGAAGAGAGAGAGAGAGAGAGAGAGAGAGAGAGAGAGAGAGAGAGAGAGAGAGAGAGAGAGAGAGAGAGAGAGAGAGAGATCTCCATTAAAGCTTTGATTAAGCTTGAATTCCCACCCTTTCTCACCATAAAAACCCTAGATCACTTCAATAAAAATTTTCTCTACACTTTGAAGAAGCTAGGGGTAGCCAAGAAGTGAAGAAATTCTTGAGGTTTTATAAGACCAAGATTGGCTCCAAAGAGGTTAGTGCATAAACTAGTTTCCTTCCTTCTTCTTTAGTTAAAATTTAGTTGAATTATGATGAGCTTACATGAATTTTTATGGAATTGAGGTATGTATGAAGGCATGGAAATTTTGGTTAGCCTTGATGGTATGGGATTTTCATGGTTTTGATAGCTAGGATGCAATTAAATTTGTATATTAAAGTCAATTGATGTGTATATATATAAAGTAGAGTTGAAATTTGATGAGTTTGTAGGAGATGGAAATTATGACCAATTAGGGTTTGTGACAAATTTGGCTATTGCTCATGTATTGGTAAATGGAAGTCCTAATGGTCAATTAGTGACCATTTGACTGTGTTTGATGAGGAATTGAAGTGAATTATGGCTTTGGATTTGAGGTTTTGTATGCTGCCTCATAGGACCTGCAGGGCTAGATGTGAGTCTAGCAAGTTTGGGCAGCTATAACTTGAGTTATGTAGGTTTAATTGGTGCAAGGCCAATTGAAAATGAAACTAGACACATAATGGCACAACTTTGGTGAAAAAACCTTGCCCAAAAAATAAACTTAGGATGACCTAAAAATTCCAAATCTGGGTAACCAATTATGGACCTAGTAAAAATGACCAAATGAACAGTGTGGCCATAACTCAGTGTAGAAATATCCAAATTACCTGAATTTTATATCACTAGAAAGCTTCGAAAATTTAGAACAACTTTTATGAAGAACATAAACTCAAATTTTGAACCTAACTAATTCAAATTGCTAGTCCAAATTAGGACACCAAATCAGGTAGAACCAAATTTGTCCAGAAAATCTAGGTAAAGACTAATCCGGCTAGTTATGATAAATTGACCATAACTTGAGCTACAAACTCCAAATGGAGTGATTCAAAAAGGAAATTAAAAAAGATACATAAAGGAACAACTTTGATGAAGAGAATTTTATTAAATTTCCACTGTAACAATAACCAAAGAATAGTAAACTTAAGGTATGAAATCTGAAAATTTTGAATAACATAAAATAAGCTTTGAAATGGTATTGAAAATCAATGCCAACAAAAATAAAATGGAAAATGTGGTATCTTGGTGAACTTAGGTTCAACAAATCTATTATGTATTAAAAAGTCAACTTTTGTGTAGGAATAGTTAAGTGAATAGTAACATCAATGAAATGAATGCAATGGACCAAAACTTAAATTGCTAATGATACCTCACTTAAATGATTTAAGGTTTGTTTAAATCATGTGATTAGTTTGATGGGATTTGTAGGCTCATCACAAATAGAACTTAAGAGAAATAGTTGATATAATTTGAAATGTGAATTGTAAATTACTATAAATGAAATATTAAAGGTATAAATAATGTGTAAATAATATTTGGGGACTTTTCCTTTTTATTGAAACAAAATGAAAATTTGCTTGAACCTAGGTACATGTGAATTGGTGTGATAGATTAGAGATGAAATTGTAAATGAACTATACAAATGAAATTTATGAACATATGCAATAGATAAAAATGAATTTAGACATTGTATTCCCACTAGGAAATAAAATAAAACCTATTGACACTTAATGGTACATGAGTGAAATTAAGAGTAATCATAAATACTTAGTAAGCAAAATCATTTCTTGAATTTCAAATGATAAATTATATAAATAGTGTAATGAATAAATAAACCATATTAATGTATGAATGAGACATGAGTTCTCATTATTATAGAAGGGAAAAATATTTTGAGTACAATGGTACATGGAACTATTATTTTGAATTGTGATCATTATGGATAACATAATGAATATATAAATTACAATGAATGCATAAATTTTGTAGATATTAGACTTAGAGATTTATGTTTTTTATTATGAAAAAGATTAAAATGCTAGAAATTATAATTAGAACCTATAATGAAATAATGAAACTTATGAACACTTAATGGTACTATGTGCCCATGTATCACCTAGACATGTGTGTCAGATTGGATAGATTGGCATGCCAATAGGGTATTGTTTTAGCAGTATTGCGAAAGGCTTTATGCCTGTATTCATGGCTTTATGCCTGCACTCATGGCTTTACACCCGTACTCATGGCTTTTATGCCTAATTATGTGTTATCATGGCCTTTTAGCCATGTTGACTACATACGTGGTTTACGTTCCGTGTCCCATGGTATGACGGCCTGAGGCACTGTGGTGTCCAATGCCAACGACTCGTTATCCAGTTCAGTGAGCCTGTCATAGGATACTTGGGCAGTGAAATTTATTGAAATAAGTTAAGAATATTAGCAACTGAAAATATTAGCAATTAAATAAATGAGTAAGAATATTTAATTATTACGAAAGAATTGAGCGCTTTTGAAGAGGAATAAATTAGAACAAAGGATAGTTAATACTAGAAGTGTTATATGAAATTAGATTAAATTCCAGAGTATCCAAATTTTGATCCATTTTTTTTATTGTATATTATTTTCTTGTTATACTATTGCACCACTAAGCAGCAATACTTAGAGCGATAGATTTGTTTTCTCGCGCAGGTACTGAAGGTAAAGCTCAGCGAATATTAAACAGAGATTTTGGAGTTTTGATCTGTAGAAGTGTTCAAGTTGTCACCTCCTCAGCAATGCATATAGATAGGGCCCGTATAGGTCATAATTTGTATATTGTATAAAATGCTTAGTTATAGTATTATAATGTAAATTATAAAAATGTAATTAATAGGTATGTAATGTAAATTAATAAGTCGGTTATGTAACACCCCTATTTGCATAGCCTGGTATATTTCACTATTCCGGTAACTGGTGTCGGTCCGAACAATTGAGGGGATTAGAACCATACTTAAGACAACTAGATAAGCCCTAAATACTAATAATTAGTAATTGCCAATTAGTTAAGTATAAATAAGAGAAACATAACATAAGAAGTTAAATGTGCTGAGAGTCATATCGATGGGTGACCTTCTCGGGAAGGATTGCGAAGTCAATTTATACTCAAATTTCGAACCGTAAAATGTGACGCTGCAGTCCTTAGGACTATTGCGAACACAATGGAAAAGAGAAAATCCCAAAAAAGAATTGTTAAGCCAGTCAAATAATTAGGTCAGGGAGCCGGAAGAAATATTAAATTATTTACAAACCGGGTCGAACCGGCAGGGGCAATTTGGTCAATTTACCCCGAGAGCTGACTCCTGACCTAACTGTCAAATAAAATCAGGGAAAAGAAAATTTCAGAATCGGAAATTAAATTAAAGAACTAATGGAAAAATAAATAAAAAAATAAAAGGAAAATGAAAAAGGTGAAAAGAGATGACATCATGCATGACATCATGTATGATGCCATAAATATTATAATTAAAAATTAAATTTATGGTAATTTATGGTCTTCCATAAGATTAAAAAGAAAAAGAAAAGAAAAAAAAAAAAGAGAAGTTACCTTCTTCAAGCTGTCACTCACCTCTCTCTCCCTCACCCTCACTTTCCTCCATTAAAGCTCATTTTGAGCTTGAAGAATTACTTGATCTAGCCATAAATCCCATAGTTCCCTTAATTAAACTTGGTCTTTTAGTCTTGAAAAGAAGCTTGAGCAAGAAAGAAAGAAGAAAAGAAGAAGGGAATTGAAGTTTTGGAAATCCAAAGTAAGGTTAGTAAGCTAAACCTTGTATTTTGAGTTTAATACATGTGTTCTTAGTTAAATAAACTTGGAAATATGCTTAAAATGAAAAGAAAATTATTATTGAGGGACCATATGTGAATTCGGCCAGCTTGATAGGGTGTTGGATTAGATAGTGTTTAGTTAAACTAAACATGAATTAGAGCTTAAATAAGGTTCAATATGTGATTAGTGTAATAATTTGATTAAGGAATTGATCAATGGCATGAACTAGGGTTTTGGCATCTAGGGTTTTGGAGACAAAAATGTGAAAATGTGTTAAATAGTGTGTTGGATTTGGTTTGAGGTGAGAAATGGTCATTTTTGACCAATTGGAGTATGTTTGAAGTGTTGGAACCAAATGCAAATTCGGATTGCTTAGGGTCATGCCACAGGTAGTAGGACCAAGGTCCATTTCAGGGACCAAAACTGAAAATTTACAAGTCCAATTGGTATGAGACCAATTGGGAATGAAAATAGACACAAAATGGAACATTTTTCATTGAGGAATCATGCCCAAAAAGTGACCAAAACCTAGTCAAAAAATTGACCAAATCCAGACTTAGGCAATCTGACCTGTACAAAAATGACCAAATGAATAGTATTTGTTCATTTGGCCATAACTTGGGCTAGGCAGGTCTAAATAACCTGAAATTTTACCAATGGAAAGCTGAGATATAGGCCTAAAACTTTCATGAAGAACACAAACCCAAATTATGCCCTTAACCAAGTCATTTAGTCACCCAAATTTGGTGACCTAAAACTGCCAGAACCAGTTTGCTGCCCAGAAATCTGGGTTAAGTCCAATTCGGCAGCCATGATTCAAATGGATGTCACTTGAGCTAAAAAAACTCCAATTGGAGTGCTTCAAAAAGGAGAATAAAGTTAAGACAATAGGGAACATTTTCTATGAAGAAAATTTTGCCAAATTCTAATAGCAAATTGACCAATGGAATAGTGCAATATAAGACACCAAAACTGAAAATTTAAAAATTTGCCTAAAAGACTTAAGCTTTAAGAAAACAACCAAAACCAAAAAATTTAGTGACCAAAATGTGGTATGTGGGTGAAGCTGGAATTCCCATACCTATTAAGCCTTAGAAAGTCAACAAATTGACTTGAATAGTGTGGTGACTAGTAACCCCAAAATATAAATTTTAAAGAACATCAAGTTTAGCATATATAAGCTAGATAAAAGTGAAATTGAATTTATTTTTGGATTTATGCTAAGTTATGGTACTGAAACACTGTGAAACTGTGTGTTTCAGCTGAAAAAGGCTCGAAAAGTCTGAGAGACTGAGTCAAGGCCTAGAGGAGACTCACGTCAAGTTTGTGCACAATAAACCCTATTTAAGCATTTTATCCTTGAAAATTTGATTTAGTACGCATTATGAGTTTAAGAACTTTTGTGTTGCCACTTTGTGAATGAAAATGTAACTTTAGAAATTGATTTGATTTTTGTATGCAATATTTGAATAAAATGTTTGAAATGGATTTCTGATTCATACTTAGCATGACAGTGCCTTATTATTCCTCCTCCATTTATGGGGTTGAGATCGATTATTTTCCTCCCTCTCTGGTTTACCAGTTGAGGTTGTAGATCGGATGAGTACTCATTAGCTAGCTAGCCACCTCCCTCATTGATTTCGATTAGTGGGGTTGTAGATTGCTTTGTCGTGGTGTACAACACGGCATTGATCGAAAATTTTGTGTCATGGCTTAAGTTGTGTATGAATTGACAACACTTTGTTTATTAAATTATTTGATTAAAATTGTACTATAATGAGTTTTGATAAATTGTGAAATGTGATTATGAAATATTAAAATTGTGAATTTTTCAAGGAATGTTTTATGTACTACATTTCAATTTTTATTGTGCACCATTGAGTATTTTTATACTCAGCGATAGCTTATTTTGCTGTCGCAGATAAGAGCAAGGAAAAAGCAGCAGAGTGAGCTGTTAGATTGGCAAGAACTTCTTTGATCACTTTTGTACGGGTCTTTATTTATACCCTTGTAGTTAATTGATGTAAATATTGTAATGTTTTATGTATCAATGTAAAGTTGAGCAGTTATATAATAAATTGTAATAATATTATTTTTGTATTTTATATCTGTAAATTAAACTTGTTAATGAAATTGTGAAATATTTTGAGATGATAAATTTTTGTTGAATTGTGGAATGAAATGGAATTGAGTTGATTTGGGTTGGGAGTTGTGGAAAAATTTATTAGAAGTGTTTTTCTCAGGTATTTAAGAATTATTTTCTCAAAATACAGACGGCACTCTATCGAAATTTTTATAAAATTTGCGAAAAAATAAAATAGACAAAAGTTTTAACTAGTTATGAAACTTCAATTAAATGATTTTAATTCCTACTAAAATGCTCACCACTTCCAAAATGTAAGAAAATGGTTTTAAAATCCCTTGTAGTGTACTTAATGAATTATCGGTAGGTGAAGTTCGGTAGTTCATTAGGTATTCTACGAGATCATGTTATGCCTTACAAAAGGGTAAGGTGTGACATGTTTTAGTGGTATCAGAGCATGGTTTTGCAATAAATTTTGACTATTTATGTGAATATTTCTTTGATAAGTACAACTGCTCAAGTGTCTTTAATTGATACATATGACATATTTACATCATGAATATGCACTAACGGAGGTCAACCTCCTTGTGTTTTATCTCAGAAAGTAGAAATTTTGGGAAAATGGAATGGAAGAAGGAGATTATTCCGTGGAACAATCTGTTGAGGCTGAGGTTCAAGGGGAAGCCCCAGCACTCCAGAACGTGAGTGGGTCAGCCACTCCAGCTCCTACTCCAGCACCACAATTTCCTGCTTAGTTTGCACAGTAGATGGCTGCGTTTTTCCAACAAATGGCGGGAAATGTTCCACCTCAAGCTCAGATGTAAGTACCTGCAGCACAACCACAGCCCTCGGTTTGGTAATATGAAAAATTGATGAAATTTGGGGCCACCGAGTTTAAGGGCACTGTGGATCCACTGGAGGCAGAACAGTGGTTAGAGTGAATGGAACGGGTTTTCAGAAAGCTGCAGTGTGCAGAAGAGCTGAAGTTCTAGTACTCTGTTTCTCTATTGCAAGGGGATGCATATGAATGATGGAAGACCATCCCCCACAGCCTGGTTGAGCCGCCTGTGTTGACCTGGTCAGACTTTTTAAGGGAGTTTCGACAGAAGTGGGTCCCGATGCTTATGTGGATATGAAGTTACAGGAATTCCTGAGTTTGAAACAAGGGGATAGAACAATAGCAGAGTATGAACGAGATTTTTCAAGGCTAAGCCACTATGCTGGAAGCTTAGTCTCCACCCCCAGAGACAGATATAAGAGGTTTGAGTCCGGGTTATGGCCGAATATGAGGATGCAAGTTGTGGGATTCAGACACCAGAATTTTTCTGAGTTGATTTCACAAGCCTTGGAACTGGAAATGATAGAATCAGAAGGGGCAGTGAAGAAGGGCACACAAGAGAAAGAGAAGACTGAAAAGACTACTGGTCAAGCACTTGAAATTGGTTCAAGGAAAAGGAAACAGTTTGGAGGATCTAGCTCTTGCAGATCTGGCAGAGGCAGATTCTCTGGCCAAAGACCATCTCGGTCTGGTCAGCAGACCCAACGAGCTTCTCGAGGATCTTTATCAGTCTAGCAGTGTGAAACCTGTGGTAGAACACACGATGGGGTGTGTTTCAAGGCCATAGGTGCATGCTATAACTGTGGAGGGAGCGGACATTTTGCTAAGGATTGTACTAGTCCGTACCAGTCTGGACCTTCTGCTACATCTGAGGGATCAGCCCAAGTCTCTACACCTAGAAGGTCACAGTCAGCTGGTAGAGGCAGAGGTAGGGGCCCTAGTAACACTCCTGGAAGTCAAAGTACTGTTAATCAGCTAGTACCCAGTGGCGCACCAGTCAGAGTGTATACAATGCGTCAAAGGGAGGAGGCTGAAACATCAAACGTAGCAACTGGTATTTTCTCCATCCTTGACCAAGATGTATATGTGTTATTGGATCCTGGCTCTACACATTCATATGTCAGTGCTAGTGTGATGTATTCTACTACTATTTAGTTTGTACCAATGGACTATGATGTGCTAGTAACTAGTCCATTAGGCCAGGAGGTCAGGGTAAATAAATTATATAGGGATTGTCCTCTGGTGATCCAAGGACACACTTTTCTGTCTAATTTGATTGAAATGCCCTTTAGAGATTATGACATTATCTTGGGCATGGATTGGTTAGCCAGGCATCATGCAATAATTGACTGTAGACTGAAGATAGTCAATTTTGGTCTCCCTCAGTATGGTGATGTAGTAATACATGAGGAGAGGCAGTTATTATGTCAAACATCATTTCAGCTGCACTGGCCAAAAAAATGATTAGGTAGGGGTGTGAGGCGTACTTGGCACATGTGATAAACATCCAAGTGGGTAGTCCAGCATTGAGGGACATCCCTACGGTATGTGACTTTCTGGATGTATTTCTTAATGAATTTCCAGGATTAACTCCAAAAAGAAAAGTACAGTTTGAGATTGATGTTATGCTTGGTGTGGACCCAATCTCCATAACGCCATACAGAATGGCACCAGCAGAACTAAAAGAATTGAAAGTATAGTTGCAAGAGCTGCTTGACAAAGGCTTTATCTGCCCTAGTGTGTCACCTTGGGGATTGCCAGTGTTGTTTGTAAAGAAGAAAAATGGCACTCTTCGGTTATGCATTGACTATCGGTAGTTGAATAAGGTGACAATAAAGAACAGATACCAATTGCCCTGCATTGATGACTTATTTGATCAGTTGAGGGGTGCAGCTGTGTTCTCCAAAATTCACCTGAGATCAAGTTATTATCAGCTAAAAGTACAAGAGCAGAATATTTCTAAAACTGCCTTTGGAACCCGCTATGGCCATTATGAGTTCTTGGTCATGCCATTTGGGTTAACTAATGTTCCGGCTGCTTTCATGGATCTGATGAACACTATATTCAGACCATACCTCGACCAATTTGTTGTGGTATTCATAGATGATATATTGGTCTATTCAAGGAATGCAGAAGAGCATGATAGACATCTACGCATTATACTGCAAATTTTGAGGGAGAAACAGCTATATGCCAAATTGTCTAAGTGTGAATTTTGGCTGAAAGAAATATCTTTCTTGGGGCATGTAGTATCGGTAGAGGGCATCAAGGTAGATCTAAGTAAGATAGAAGTTGTCCTTAATTAGAGGCCACCCAGAAATATCACAGAGATTCGCAGATTTCTGGGTTTAGCTGGATACTACAGTAGATTTGTGAAGGGATTTTCTATGTTGGCATCTCCATTAACCAAGCTGCTTTAGAAAGATGTGAAATTTCAGTGCACGGATAAATGCCAGCAGAGTTTTGATGAATTGAAGAGGTTTTTGACTGAAGCTCCAGTCCTGACTTTACCTATTCTGGGTAGAGAATATATAGTTTACAGCGATGCTTCTCACAATGGGTTAGGCTGTGTATTGATGCAAGATCGAAATGTCATTGCCTATGCATCATGCCAGCTAAAACCGCATGAGAGGAATTATCCGACACATGATTTGGAGCTTACAGCTATTGTGTTTGCTCTTAAGATCTGGAGACACTATTTTTATGGGGAAAAGTGCTACATCTACACAGATCATAAGAGTTTGAAGTATCTAGCACCCAGAAAGAGTTGAATTTGAGATAGAGGAGATGGTTAGAGTTGATAAAAGACTATGATTGTCTGATAAACTATCAACCAGGGAAAGCTAATGTGGTGGTTGATGCCTTAAGTCGCAAGACTATGGCAAGTCTATGGGTTACTCCTTTGTCTATGGTACATGAGTTAAGATCATTACATGCCAGCTTAGAGATTAATGATGAGGGGCAGACAGTAGTTGCATGGCATGTACAGCCAATGTTGATTGATTAGATCAGAATGGCTACTCAAAATGATCAAAAGTATCAGAGGCTGTTGGAAGAAGTCCAGTAGGGTAAGAAACCAGAATTCTCAATAAGAGATGATGGTCTATTGCTACACCAGGGCAGAATGTGTGTTCTTGATGATGTTGATTTGAGGCAAATCATTTTGAAGGAAGCACGTGAGTCTCCTTTTGCCATGCACCTTGGTGGTACAAAAATGTATAGAGGGCTAAAGGAGCATTACTGGTGGATGGGTATGAAGAGAGATATGGCAGAGTTTGTTTCCAAATGCCTAACTTGTCAACAAGTGAAGGCAGAGTATCAAGTACCAACTGGGTTATTACATCCACTACCAGTGCCAGAATGGAAGTGGGAGAGAATAACTATGGATTTTGTGATGGGACTTCCGAGGACACAAAAGAGTCATGATGCAGTTTGGGTCATTATTGACAGACTGACCAAGTCTGCTCATTTTCTACTAATTCGAATGGACTACAATTTAGAAAGATTGGCCAAGTTGTACATTGATGAGATTGTGAGACTGCATGGAGTGCCAGTATTCATCGTATCAGACAGAGATCCTAGGTTCACTTCTAGATTCTGGGGTAGTCTTCAGAGAGCCCTAGGAACTAGATTGAACTTCAACACGGCATTCCACCCACAGACAGATGGCCAATCTGAGAGGGTAATTCAGATCTTGGAGGATATGCTACGGGCTTGTGTGATTGAGTTTGAGGGCAGTTGGGACACACACTTGCCTTTGATTGAGTTTGCTTACAACAACAGCTACCAATCAAGCATTAGGATGCCTCCATATGAAGCTTTGTATAGCAGAAAATGTAAAACTCCGTTGTGTTGGGATGACGTGGGTTAAAGGAAGATGATTGGGCCTGAAATTGTTCAGCAGACTGAGGAGAAAATCAAGGTGATCATAGATCGACTTAAGACGGCATCAGACCATCAAAAGTCCTATGTTGATCTGAAGAGAAGGGATATTGAATATACAGTGGGTGACAAAGTATTCCTCAAGGTTTCTCCTTGGAAGAGGATTATGAGATTTGGCAGGAAGGGGAAACTGAGTCCTCGTTTCATTAGGCCTTATGAGGTTCTGGAAAGAATGGGTCCTTTAGCATATCGGTTGGCACTACCTCCAAAGTTAGAGAAGATACATAATGTCTTCCATGTGTCTCTGTTGAGGAGCTATCGATCAGACCCATCTCATGTACTATCAGTAGAAGAAATTGAAGTGAATCGAGACCTCACATATGAAGAAGAACCCATAGAGATTCTGGCTTATGAGGTGAAGCAGCTATGGAACAAGCAAATCCCTTCAGTGAAAGTGTTGTGAAACCATCATTCGGGCCAGGAGGTTACTTGGGAACGAGAGAAGGACATGAGGAGACAGCACCCACAGCTGTTCAGAGATTGATACCATGTAAAATTTCGAGACGAAATTTATTTTAAGGGGGAGAGAATTATAACACCCCTATTTGCATAGCCTGGTATATTTCACTATTCCGGTGATTGGTGTTGGTCCGGACAACTGAGGGGATTAGAACCATACTTAAGACAACTAGATAAGTCCTGAACACAAATAATTAGTAATTACCAATTAGTTAAGTATAAATAAGAAAAATAAAACATAAGAAGTTAAATGAGCCGAGAGTCACAGTGATGGGTGACCTTCTCGGGAAGGATTGCGAAGTCAATTTAAACTCAAATTTCAAATCATAAAATGTGACGCTGGGTCCTTAGGACTATTGCAAACACAGTGGAAAAGAGAAAATCCCAAAAAAGAATTGTTAAGCCAGTCAAATAATTAGGTCAGAGAGTTGGAAGAAATATTGAATTATTTGCAAACTGGGTCGAACTGACGAGAGGCAATTTGTTCAATTTACCCCGAGAGCTGACTCCTGACCTAACTGTCAAATAAAGAAAATTTCAGAATCAAAAATTAAATTAAAGAACTAATAGAAAAATAAATAGAAAAATAAAAGGAAAATGAAAAAGGTGAAAAGAGATGACATCATGCATGACATCATGCATGATGCCATAAATATTATAATTAAAAATTAAATTTATGGTAATTTATGGTCTTGCATAAGACTAAAAAGAAAAAGAAAAAAAAAAAAAGAGAAGTTATCTTCTTCAAGCCATCACTCACCTCTCTCTCCCTCACCCTCACTTTCCTCCATTAAAGCTCATTTTGAGCTTGAAGAATTACTTGATCTAGCCATAAATCCCATAGTTCCCTTTATTAAACTTGGTCTTTTAGTCTTGAAAAGAAGCTTGAGCAAGAAAGAAAGAAGAAAAGAAAAAGGGAATTGAAGTTTTGGAAATCCAAAGTAAGGTTAGTAAGCTAAACCTTGTATTTTGAGTTTAATACATGTGTTCTTAGTTAAATAAACTTGGAAATATACTTAAAATAAAAAGAAAATTATTGTTGATGGACCATATGTGAATTCGGCCAGATTGATAGGGTGTTGGATTAGATAGTGTTTAGTTAAACTAAACATGAATTAGAGCTTAAATAAGGTTGAATATGTGATTAGTGTAATGATTTGATTAAGGAATTGATCAATGGCATGAACTAGGGTTTTGGCATCTACGGTTTTGGAGACAAAAATGTGAGAATGTGTTAAATGGTGTGTTGGACTTGGTTTGAGGTGAGAAATGGTCATTTGTGACCAATTGGAGTATGTTAGAAGTGTTGGAACCAAATGCAAATTCGGATTGCTTAGGGTCATGCTGCAGGCAGCAGGACCAAGGTCCCTTTCAGGGACCAAAACTGAAAATTTACAAGTCCAATTGGTATGAGACCAATTGGGAATGAAAATAGACACAAAATGGAACATTTTTCATTGAGGAATCATGCCCAAAAAGTGACCAAAACCTAGTGAACAAATTGACCAAATCCGGACTTAGGCAATCTGACCTATACAAAAATGTATTTGTTCATTTGGTCATAACTTGGGCTAAGCAGGTCTAAATGACCTGAAATTTTACCAGTTGAAAGCTGAGATATAGACCTAAAACTTTCATGAGAACACAAACCCAAATTATGCCCTTAACCAAGTCATTTAGCCACCAAAATTCGGTGACCTAAAACTATCAGAACCAATTTGGTGCCTAGAAATCTGGGTTAAGTCTAATCCGGTAGCCATGATTCAAATGGCTATAACTTGAGCTACAAAACTCCAATTGGAGTGATTCAGAAAGGAGAATAAAGATAAGACAATAGGGAACATTTTCTATGAAGAAAATTTTGCCAAATTGTAACAGCAAATTGACCAATGGAACAATGCAACATAAGACACCAAAACTGAAAATTTAAAATTTTGCCTAAAAGACTTAAGTTTTGAGAAAACAACCAAAACCAACAAATTTAGTGACCAAAATGTGGTATGTGGGTGAAGTTAGAATTCCCATACCTATTAAGCCTTAGAAAATCAACAAATTGACTTGAATAGTGTAGTGAATAGTAACCCCGAAACACAAATTTTAAAGAACGTCAAGTTTAGCATATATAAGCTAGATAAAAGTGAAATTGAATTTATTTTTGGATTTATGCTAAGTTATGGTACTGAAACACTGTGAAACTGTGTGTTTCAGCTGAAAAAGGCTTGAAAAGTCTGAGAGACTAAGTCAAGGCCTAGAGACGACTCACGTCAGGTTTGTGCATAATAAACCCTTTTTAAGCATTTTATCCTTGAAAAATTAATTTAGTACACATTATGAGTTTAAGAACTTTTGTGCTGCCACTTTGTGAATGAAAATGTAACTTTGGAAATTGATTTGATTTTTGTATGCAATATTTGAATAAAATGTTTGAAATAAATTTCTGATTCACACTTAGCATGACAGTGCCTTATTATTCCTCCTCCATTTATGGGGTTGAGATCGATTATTTTCCTCCCTCCCTAGTTTACCAGTTGAGGTTATAGATCGGATGAGTACTCATTAGCTAGCTAGCCACCTCCCTCATTGATTTTGATTAGTGGGATTGTAGATTGCTTTGTCGTGGTGTACAACACGGCATTGATCGGAAATTTTGTGTCATGGCTTAAGTTGTGTATGAATTGGCAACACTGTGTTTATTAAATTATTTGACCAAAATTATGCTATAATGAGTTTTGATAAATTGTGAAATATGATTATGAAATATTCAAATTGTGAATTTTTCAAGGAATGTTTTATGTACTGCATTTCAATTTTTATTGTGCACCACTGAGTATTTTTATACTCAGCGATAGCTTATTTTGCTGTCGCAGATAAGGGCAAGGAAAAAGCAGCAGAGTGAGCTGCTAGATTGGCAAGAACTTCTTTGATCACTTTTGTACGGGTATTTATTTATACCCTTGTAGTTAATTGATGTAAATATTATAATGTTTTATGTTTCATTGTAAAGTTGAGCAGTTATATAATAAATTATAATAATATTATTTTTGTATTTTATATCTGTAAATTAAACTTGTGAATGAAATTGTGAAATATTTTGAGATGATAAATTTTTGTTGAATTGTGGAATGAAATGGAATTGAGTTGATTTGGGTTGGGAGTTGTGGAAAATTTTATTGGAAGTGTTTTTCTCAGGTATTTGAACAACTGTTTTCTCAAAATACAGACAACACTCTGCCGAAATTTTTATAAAATTTGCAGAAAAATAAAACAGGCAAAAGTTTTAACTAGTTTTGAAACTTCAATTAAATGATTTTAATTCATACCAAAACGCTCACCACTTCCAAAATGTAAGAAAATTGTTTTAAAATCCCTTGTAGTGTACTTAATGAATTATCGGTAGGTGAAGTTCGATAGTTCATTAGGTATTCTACGGGATCATGTTATGCCTTACAGAGGGGTAAGGTGTGACAGGTTAATTCCTATGTGATTAAATTATATATCATGTAAATTAATAAAGATTGAAAATTTTCATATATGAGTTAAGCATAAATGGGAATGTATGGAAATGGATATGAATGAAATTGTATAGATTTGAATACGAAATTGAAATATATAGATGATGCATGAAATGATGAGATTTTTTTATTTTAAAATATTTTTAAAATTTTCAAATAGGTGAATAGTAAAACACATCAAACGTTAAAAAAATAGGGGAAACTCCGTTAGTTTTTCCATCGAAAAATAACTAATATTAAAAGATAATAACTTAAAAATGATTAAAGGAATAAAGCAAGATAAGATAGGGTGCTCCGACACCGAGTGTGACATGCCTTGGTCGGTTACACTATAGTCGGGTGAGGGGTGTCACAAGCTTTCTAGACCAAAATTATAGCACTTCTTAAGTTTCTGGATCAATTTAACTCATCCCAATTGGAGTTTTCCACTGTAAGTTATGGCTCATTTACTATCTAGGTGTCAAATGGTCAATTTGCCTTAGTGCAAGAATTTCTAGAATGGGAAGTCCTAAATTCTCCTAATAATTTCCCTAAGTTGCATTTGGTTCTAGGTTTTGGTCAAAACATTAAAATTGTAGTTCTGGGTCTTATGAAGATTTTGGCTTTTGAATCACTATATTTTCAGTTTTGTAGACTGAGTTATCTCATTTTTGCCACAATTGGTTGGATGGCCTAAAGTCCAGAATTTCTAGGTCAGTTTTGATCTAGGTAGATTTGATAACTTGAAATTGCCTAGCAAATTGGTTGGGTTAGGCTCAGAACTAGGGTTCCTAATCATCATGAAAAATGTTCTACTACGTCTAAGGTTTTCATAGGATCAAGAATTAGGTCATTTGGAGCTTTTTACAATGAGTTATGCCTATTTGAACATTTACTATTCATATGGTCATTTCTACAGGTCCAGATTAGGTCATTCTGGATTCATGCCAATTTTAAGGCAATTTATGGTCAGTTTCTGGTCAAGGTTTCTTCATGAAATTTGTGGCTTTAGGTCTTATCTTTCATCTCCAATTGGCCTCACACCAATTGGAGCAAGGTAGCTCTACTTATAACCATAAAAGCACATTAGACTCAGAGGTCCAAAAATCCAGCACACAAGCAATACTTCCAATTGCTCAATTCAATCCAACAACACACTTCAAAACTCAACCAATTCTCATCAAATGGTCAATATTTGACCTCAAACACTTGAATTGACCATCAAGGCACAGAACCCCCAATTTCTTCCAAAACTCTAACTTTCATAATCACAATTCATGCATAACACATGTAAATCAACATACTACTCATATATACTTCTTAGGCAACACTAGGAAACACATTAATTTCCATCAATTCATCAAAACCTCAACCTCCCCTATGGTACCCAAAATTTAGGTTCAACCAACCATGCATATTTTTCATCGTTTTCTGTAACACCCCTATTGGTATAGCCTGGTATATTTCATTGTTCTGGTGACCGGTGTCGGTCCGGACAATTAATGGGATTAGGGCCACACTTAAGACAATTTGAGAAGCCATAAACACAAATAATTAGTAATGTTTAATTAGTTAACTATAAATAAGAAAAACAGAACATAAGAGGTTAAACGAGCCGAGAGTCACAGCAATGAGTGACCTCCTCGGGAACGATTGCGAAGTCGTTTTAAACTCAAATTTCGAACCGTAAAAAGTGACGCTGCGGACCTTAGGACCCTTATGAACACAGTGGAAAAGAGAAAATCATGAAAAAGAACTGTTAAGCCAGTCAAATAATTAGGTCAGGGAGCCGGAAGAAATATGGAATTATTTACAAACCGGATGAATCGGCGAGGGGCGATTTGGTCAATTAAACCCGAGAGCTGACTCCTGGCCTAACTGTCAAATAAAATCGGAGAAAAGAATATTTCGGGATCGAAAATTAAATTAAAGAACTAATAGAAAAATAAATAGAAAAAAAAAAGAAAAGGGAAGAGGTTGGAAAAGTCAAAGATGATATCATAAAAGAATTTATTAAATATTTATTAAATTAGATTTTCTATGGTCTTCCATAGAAAAGTAAATAAAAGAAAACAAAAGAAAAAAAAATTAAAGTCATCTTCTTCAAAAAGAAAAACGTGACTCTCTCTTCCCTCTTCCATAAACCACCATTGTTACACTAGAGAAGCTTGAATCCAAGCTTTCTTTCAACCATTTAAGCCTATTTTGACCCCAACTTGACTTATTAGAACCTGATTTAGTTACTTGAGAAGAAGTTTGATCACAAAAGAAAGAAGAAAAGTAGAGGAAAATTGAAGAATTAGATAGACAAATTCTGCTCACTTAAGGTAAACTAATCCAACTTTTCTTTTTAGTTTATATGATGGATTTAGGGTAGAAATGAATGAGATTATATGAAGAAATTGAAAAATATTGCATGATTAGGAAGAGAGGGAATTTTCAGCCAGCCATGGATGTATGAGTGTGGATGTATTTTAAATGAATTAAAGGTGTTAATAAACTTGCATGAGTATGGTAGTAAGATGAAAAGGCATAAATGTAAGTAATTGTAACAATCAAGTGAGATTAGAGTTTTGTATGCTAGGGTTTGTGAAACAAATTTGGAGAAATGCATAAATGGCATGTTTAACCTATTGTGAAATGAAATAATGGTCAATTATGACCAAATAAGTTGTGTGGGAATGATAGGAAACTAAGTTAAATTCGTAGCAGCATGACCAAACCCACTTTGAAGGACCAAAACTCAAATTTTACAAGCCCAATTGATATGCCACCAATTGGAGATGAAAATAGACATAAAATAGCACAATTTTCATTAAGGAATCATGGCAAAAAACTGACTAAAACTTGGTGAACAAATTGACCAAAGTGAAATGAGAGCAGTCACATCAAGATTAAATCGACCAAATGAACAGTAACTGTTCAATTGGTCATAACTCGAGTTAGGAAGGTCAAAATGACCTGAAATTTTACCAGCAATTAGATATGATATAGACCTAAAACTTTCATGAAGAACACCAACCCAAATTAGGCCATTAACCCATTCAAATTATTGAGCAAAGTTGAATTACAAAACCTGCAATTCTGCAAAATTCTATTTGAGCAGTAATGTTTGAAGGGCCATAACTCTCTCTAGGAAACTCGGAATTAGGTGATTCTTGAATCGATGGAAACCTAAGACATAGTAGAACATTTCGTATGAAGAAAGTTAGACCAAATTATGAACTTAACTTGATCAAATTACTGAACAAATTTTGACCAAAAATCTGCCATACCCAAAATACCGATGAATGAAAGACACGTAAACGAGAAATTTATTTTGACTATAACTTGAGCTAAAAAACTCCGATTGAGGTGATCCAAAAATGAGAATACACTTAAGACAATAAGGAACATTTTCTATGAAGGAAGTTTGGTTAAATTCCAACAGTAGAACGACCAATGGAACAGTGCAACTTCGGAGCACCAAAATCGGAAATTGGCAATTTTGCCAAAATGACCTAAGCTTTGAGAAAATGACCAAAACCAACAAGTTTAATGACCAAAATGTGGTATGTGGGTGAAGTTGGAGTTCCCATACCTATTAAGTCTTAGAAAGTCAACTATTTGACTTGAATAGTGCAGTGAATAGTAACCCAAAACACAAAAATTTCGAGAACGTCGAATTTAACACGTTAGAGCTAAGTAATTGTGAAGCTAAATTTATTTTGGATTTGTGTTAAGTTCTAGTACTGAAACATTGTAAAATTGTATGTTTCAGTTGAAAAGAATACCGGGAAGGAACTCGAAGAACCGAGTCGAGGCTAAGGGACGACTCGTTTGAGGTTTGTGCACAACATCACTATGCTTTAAAATCCATTGATAAAGTGAATGAAATATGCATTTTACTTTTGCTTTGAATTGTGAAAGTTTATTGTGACCTTATTTATGATGTTTTTTTTTTTAAATTGTGAAAGTTATTGTGTATATTTGAAATGACAATGTTTAACAAATTATTAAGATAAGTTTTGAAACCACAGTATCATGACCACATATTTGAACACCTCACTAGCACGAATAGTGGGGGTAATTAGTTTCGAATTTTGATTCCTTCTCTGGAGAAGTGTTGAGGTGTGCCAGTAGAAGAGGATGTGAATGGATATCCATATATTTGAGCTAGCTAGCCTTGTGATGTGATTTCTCTTTAGCCTCTGGCTATTGAGATTCTATTTGTTTCGAATGGCATGATCTAACTGTGGGTTTTATGAAATGTGTTTTGATACGTCGAAATGAACGTGGTTTGCATTAAAATCTCATAATTCATGTTTTGTGTTTAATGCTCATGTTTAGTCAAATTTTTGAATAAATGTGATTTTATTTTTGCATAAAGATTATTTTAGTATGTTGTGCACCACTGAGTCCTAGTACTCGTGATAGCTTTATTCTTCGCAGATACAGAGACTAGAGGAGCAGCAGACTGAGCTGCTGAGGATTGAGGATCGTTCTGCTTTAAAGCTATTGGGTTTAATTTATACCCTGATCGTAAATATTTATTTTAATGTATGTAATGCACAGAAATGTATGGATATGTGAAGATGGGTTTTGAGCAGCTTGTACAAAATCTGTATAAAATTTGTAATAAACTTTAGTTTGGATTTTCTTAATGTAAATTTTTGTATGATGTATACATAAATTGTTTATTTTTAAAGAAATATGAATGTATGAAATTGATTGACTGTACCTTGAGGACTATTGAATTTTGAACTTGAGAAATTTATTGAAATGATTGTGAAATTTTTGAGTTTGATTGTGAAACCGAAGTAGTGGTTGAGAAAAACTTTTAGAAGTGCTTTTTACAGGTATTTGAAGAATTGTTTTCTCAAAATACAGGGGAAACTCTGTCAAAATTTTTATAAAATTTGCGGAAAAAATAAAATAGGCCAAAATTTCCAACTAGCTTTCAACTTAATTGCATGTTTTAAATATTTATTAGAAATGCTCACCACTTATCAAAAAGAAGAAAATTGTTTTAAAATCCCTTGTAGGGTACTTAATGAGTTATCAGTAGGTGAAGTTCGGTAGTTCATTAGGTATTCTACGGGATCATGTTATGCCTTACAGAGGGGTAAGGTGTGACATGTTTTAGTGGTATCAGAGCAAATTTTTGAATTATGTTTTAAATTGTGAATTTGTGTATTTCTTTGTTAAGTACAACTGCTCAATGTCCATAATTGTTACATACAGTGCATTACATCATGAATATGAACTAACGGAGGGAAATCTCCATGTGTTACTTGTTCAGGAGATACCCTAATTTCAGACTGAAATGGAAGAAGGGGATCGCTCAGTTGAGCAGTCTATTGAAGTTGAGGCACAAGGGGAAGCCCCAGCCTTGCAGAATGTTAGTGGGTCAGCAGCACCAGCCCCACAAATACCGCAGTTTCCTGCACAATTCGCACAGCAGATGGCTGCGATGTTTGAACAAATGGCTGGGGGTATGCCTGCTCAAGCTCCACCCCAACCACCTGTGGCACAACCACTGCCTTCAGCCAGACAATATGATAAATTACTGAAGTATGGGGCTGCAGAATTTAAGGGTACAGTGGACCCTTTAGAGGCAGAGCAATGGCTTGAAAGAATGGACAGAGTATTTAAGAAGTTGCACTGCCAAGATGAGTTGAAGTTTGAGTATTTTGTGTCGCTACTGCAAGGATATGCATATGATTGGTGGAAGACCATCCCCCACAGCCTTGGTGAACCACGATCTTGACACAGGATAACTTCATCGAGAGTTCGCAAATACGTCCCAGATGCATATGTTGATCAAAAGTTACAAGAGTTTTTGAGTCTAAAACAAGGAAATCGATCAGTGGCAGAGTATGAGAGGGAGTTCTCCCGCCTAAGTCATTATGCTGGGAGTCTCCTTACTACCAGCAAGGCAAGGTGTAAGAGATTTGAGACGGGTTTGAAGCCCAGCATAAGGATGCAAGTTGTGGGATTTCGACACAGCAACTTCTCAGAGCTTATGTCTCAAGCACTTGAACTGGAGAGAATTGAATCAGAAACAACCCCAGTGAAAGAAAAATCAGAGAAAGTTGAGAAATCAGAAAAAGACAAGGGGGAAAAATCAGTTGAACAGAGTTCTGGTGCTACCTCTGGAAAGAAAAAGAAGTTTAGTGGACCCAGCAGGGGTCGAGGTGGAAGATTTGGCAGAGGAAGAGGCAGAGGTAGAGGCACTGCTTCAGGCAGTCAGGGCACAGTTGGTCAATCAGCACAAGGGAGTGCTTCAGCCTGAGTCTACACGATGAGACAGCGAGAAGAGGCTGAGACTTCTGATGTGGTAGCTAGTACATTCTCTATCTCTGATCAAGATGTATTTGTGTTGTTTGATCCGGATTCAACTCATTCATATATTAGTGCTAGCATAGTCAGTTCACTTACTGTTCCATGTGTACAAATGGGTTTTGAAGTGCTAGTAACTAGTCCGTTAGGACAAGAGGTCCGGGTCAATAGAATTTATAATGACTGTCCTTTGGTGATCCAAGGACATGTTTTCCTGTCAAACTTGATTGAAACGCCCTTCAGAGAGTATGATATCATCTTGGGCATGGATTGGTTAGCCAGGCATCACGCCATGATTGATCAGTAGATCAAGATACCACTTTTGGTCTCCCTCTGTACGGTGATGTGGTAATACACGGGGAGAGGCATTTACTGCCATCAAACATCATTTCGGCTGCACTAGCCAGCAGAATGATCAGAAAGGGGTGTGAAGCATACTTGGCACATGTAATAGACACCCAAGTGGGGAGTCCAGCACTAACGAACATCCCTACGGTATGTGACTTTCCGGATGTGTTTCCTGATGAATTGCCAGGATTACCTCTAGAAAGAGAGGTGCAGTTTGAGATTAATGTTATGCCTGGTGTGGACCCAATCTCTATAACGCCATATAGAATGGCACCTGCAGAATTGAAAGAGTTGAAAGTGCAGTTGCAAGAGTTGCTTGACAAAGGCTTCATTCGCCCTAGTGTGTCACCTTGGGGAGCGCCAGTATTGTTTGTAAAGAAGAAAGATGGCACTCTCTGCTTGTGTATTGATTATCGGCAGTTGAATAAGGTGACAATAAAGAATAGATATCCATTGCCCCGCATTGATGACTTATTTGATCGATTAAGAGTGCATTGTTCTCCAAAATTGACCTGAGATCAAGTTATTATCAGCTGAAGGTACAAGAGCAAAGTATTCCTAAAACTGCCTTCAGAACTCGCTATGGCCATTATGAGTTCCTAGTTATGCCATTCGGGTTAACTAATGCTCCGGCTGCTTTTATGGATCTGATGAACACTATCTTCAGACTATACCTTGACCAGTTTGTTGTGGTATTTATTGATGATATATTGGTCTATTCGAGGAATGCAGAAGAGCATGATAGACATCTGCGGATTGTACTGTAGACTTTGAGAGAGAAACAGCTATATGCCAAATTGTCGAAGTGTGAATATTTGGCTGAAGGAGATATCCTTTTTGGGGCATGTAGTATCAGAAGAGGGCATTAAGGTAGATCCAAGTAAGATTGAAGCTGTCCTTAATTGGAGGCCACCCAGATATGTCATAGAAATTCGTAGTTTTCTGGGTTTAGCTGGATACTACCGTAGATTTGTGAAGGGATTCTCCATGTTGGCATCTCCATTGACCAAGCTGCTTAGAAAAGATGTAAAATTTCAGTGGACGGATAAATGCCAGCAGAGTTTTGATGAATTGAAGAGATGTTTGACTGAAGCTTCAGTCCTAACCTTACCTACTCCGGGTAAAGAATATACCATTTATAGTGATGCTTCTCACAACGGGTTAGGTTGTGTGTTGATGCAAGATCGAAATGTCATTGCCTATGCATCACGCCAGCTAAAACCGCATGAGAGGAATTATCCGACACATGATTTGGAGCTTGCAGCCATTGTGTTTGCTCTTAAGATCTGGAGACATTATTTGTATGGGGAAAAGTGTTACATTTACACAGATCATGAGAGTTTAAAGTATTTGGGCACCCAGAAAGAGCTAAATTTGAGACAGAGGAGATGGTTAGTGTTGATAAAAGACTATGATTGTCTGATAGACTATCAGCCATGGAAAGCTAATGTTGTGGCTGACGCCCTAAGTCGCAAGACTATGGCAAGTCTACGGGTTACTCCTTTGTCTTTGGTATATGAGTTGAGATCATTACATGCCAGCTTAGAGATTAATGATGATGGGCAGACAACAGTTGCATGGCATGTACAGCCAGTGTTGATTGATCGATCGTAATGGTCGCTCGTAATGATGAAAGGTATCGAAGTCGTTGGAAGAAGTCCTACAGGCAAGAAACTAGAGTTCTCAATCGGAGATGATGGTTTCTTTGCTACACGAGGCGTAATGTGTGTTCCTAATGATGTTGATTTGAGGCGATCATTTTGAAGGAAGCACATGAGTCTCCTTTGCCATGCACCACAGTGGTACAAAAATGTATAGAGGGCTAAAGGAGCATTACTGGTGGATGGGTATGAAGAGAGATGTGGCAGAGTTTGTGTCCAAATGCCTAACTTGTCAGCAAGTAAAGGCAGAGCATCAAGTACCCACTGGGTTGTTACATCCATTACCAGTACCAGAGTGGAAATAGGAGAGAATAACGATGGATTTTGTGATGGGACTTCCGAGGACACAGAAGGGTCATGATGCAGTTTGGGTCATTGTTGACAGACTGACTAAATCTGCTCATTTTCTGCCAGTTCGGATGGACTACAGTTTAGAAAAATTGGCCAAGTTGTACATTGATGAGATTGTGAGACTGCATGGAGTGCTAGTATCTATTGTATCAGACAGAGATCCTAGGTTCACTTCTAGATTCTGGGGTAGTCTTCAGAGAGCCCTAGGAACTAGATTGAACTTCAGTACGGCATTCCACCCACGCATGCATGGCCACCCGAGAGAGTAATTCAGATTTTGGAGGACATGCTACGGGCTTGTGTGATTGAGTTTGAGGGTAGTTGGGATACACACTTGCCTTTGATTGAGTTTGCTTACAACAATAGCTACCAATCAAGCATTGGGATGCCTCCATATGAAGCTTTGTATGGCAGGAAATGTAGAACCCTGTTGTGTTGGGATGACGTGGGTGAAAGAAAAATGATTGGACCCGAAATAGTTCAACAGACTGAAGAGAAAATCCGGGTGATCAGAGGTCGACTTAAAGCTGCATCAGACCGTCAAAAGTCCTATGTTGATTTGAAAAGAAGGGATATTGAGTATGCAGTGGGTGAGAAAGTTTTCCTCAAAGTTTCTCCTTGGAAGAGAATTATGAGATTCGGCAGAAAGGGGAAACTGAGTCCTCGTTTCATTGGGCTATATGAGGTTCTGGAAAGAGTGGGTCCTTTGGCATATCGGTTGGCACTACCTCCAGAGTTGGAGAAGATACACAATGTCTTCCATGTGTCTATGTTGAGGAGGTATCGATCAGACCCATCTCATGTACTACCAGTAGAAGAAATTGAAGTGAATCCAGACCTCACATATGAAGAAGAACCCATAGAGATTCTGGCTTATGAGGTGAAGCAGCTACGAAACAAGCAAATACCGTTGGTAAAAGTGTTGTGGAACCATCATTCGGGCCAAGAAGCTACTTGGGAACGAGAGGAGGACATGAGGAGACAACACCCACAGCTGTTCAGAGATTGATACCAGGTAAAATTTCGAGACGAAATTTATTTAAGGGGGGGAGAATTGTAACACCCCTATTGGTATAGCCTGGTATATTTCATTGTTCCGGTGACCGGTGTCAGTTCGGACAATTAATGGGATTAGGGCCACACTTAAGACAATTTGAGAAGCCATAAACACAAATAATTAGTAATGTTTAATTAGTTAACTATAAATAAGAAAAACAGAACATAAGAGGTTAAACAAGCCGAGAGTCACAGCGATGAGTGACCTCCTCGGGAAAGATTGCGAAGTCGTTTTAAACTCAAATTTCGAACCGTAAAAAGTGACGCTGCGGACCTTAGGACCCTTATGAACACAGTAGAAAAGAGAAAATCATGAAAAAGAACTGTTAAGCCAGTCAAATAATTAGGTCAGGGAGCCGGAAGAAATATGGAATTATTTGCAAACCGGGATGAATCGGCGAGGGCCGATTTGGTCAATTGACCCCGAGAGCTGACTCCTGGCCTAACTGTCAAATAAAATCGGAGAAAAGAATATTTCGGGATCGAAAATTAAATTAAAGAACTAATAGAAAAATAAATAGAAAAAAAAAAAGAAAAGGGAAGAGGTTGGAAAAGTCAAAGATGATATCATAAAAGAATTTATTAAATATTTATTAAATTAGATTTTTTATGGTCTTCCATAGCAAAGTAAATAAAAGAAAACAAAAGAAAAAAAAATTAAAGTCATCTTCTTCATAAAAAACGTGACTCTCTCTTCCCTCTTCCATAAACCACCATTGTTACACTAGAGAAGCTTGAATCCAAGCTTTCTTTCAACCATTTAAGCCTATTTTGACCCCAACTTGACTTATTAGAACCTGATTTAGTTACTTGAGAAGAAGTTTGATCACAAAAGAAAGAAGAAAAGTAGAGGAAAATTGAAGAATTAGATAGACAAATTCTGCTCACTTAAGGTAAACTAATCCAACTTTTCTTTTTAGTTTATATGATGGATTTAGGGTAGAAATGAATGAGATTATATGAAGAAATTGAAAAATATTGCATGATTAGGAAGAGAGGTAATTTTCAGCTAGCCATGGATGTATGAGTGTGGATGTATTTTAAATGAATTAAAGGTGTTAATAAACTTGCATGAGTATGGTAGTAAGATGAAAAGGCATAAATGTAAGTAATTGTAACAATCAAGTGAGATTAGAGTTTTGTATGCTAGGGTTTGTGAAAAAAATTTGGAGAAATGCATAAATGGCATGTTTAACCTATTGTGAAATGAAATAATGGTCAATTATGACCAAATAAGTTGTGTGGGAATGATAGGAAACTAAGTTAAATTCGTAGCAGCATGACCAAACCCACTTTGAAGGACCAAAACTCAAATTTTACAAGCCCAATTGATATGCCACCAATTGGAGATGAAAATAGACATAAAATAGCACAATTTTCATTAAGGAATCATGGCAAAAAACTGACTAAAACTTGGTGAACAAATTGACCAAAGTGAAATGAGAGCAGGCTGCCACTGCACCAAACTGACCAAATGAACAGTAACTGTTCAATTGGTCATAACTCGAGTTAGGAAGGTCAAAGTGACCTGAAATTTTACCAGCAATTAGATATGATATAGACCTAAAACTTTCATGAAGAACACCAACCCAAATTAGGCCATTAACCCATTCAAATTATTGAGCAAAGTTGAATTACCAAACCTGCAATTCTGCAGAATTCTATTTGAGCAGTAATGTTTGAAGGGCCATAACTCTCTCTAGGAAACTCGGAATTAGGTGATTCTTGAATCGATGGAAACCTAAGACATAGTAGAACATTTCGTATGAAGAAAGTTAGACCAAATTATGAACTTAACTTGATCAAATTACTGAACAAATTTTGACCAAAAATCTGCCAGACCCAAAATACCAGTATGAACAGTACACGTAAACAGTAAATTTATTTTGACTATAACTTGAGCTAAAAAACTCCGATTGAGGTGATCCAAAAATGAGAATACACTTAAGACAATAAGGAACATTTTCTATGAAGGAAGTTTGGTTAAATTCCAACAGTAGATCGACCAATGGAACAGTGCAACTACGGAGCACCAAAATCGGAAATTGGCAATTTTGCCAAAATGACCTAAGCTTTGAGAAAATGACCAAAACCAACAAGTTTAATGACCAAAATATGGTATGTGGGTGAAGTTGGAGTTCCCATACCTATTAAGTCTTAGAAAGTCAACTATTTGACTTGAATAGTGCAGTGAATAGTAACCCAAAACACAAAAATTTCGAGAACGTCGAATTTAACACGTTAGAGCTAAGTAATTGTGAAGCTAAATTTATTTTGGATTTGTGTTAAGCTAAATTTAACAGAGGGGTAAGGTGTGACATTTTCTTTAAAATTTCTATGCATCTCAAATTAAATTCAAGTAATATCCAAGAATTTAAAACTAACTTGCACATACCTCAATTATGAGATGTCCAAGCTATCCAATTCTTCCTTTTCTCCTTTTCTTTTTGCTACTAATCTCTTAAGTAAGGTCTAAAATCATGTTTTTGTGTTGGGATTTATGGAAAATAAGGAAAAAATTCAAAGGAAATTAAGCTTGAAAAAAATCAAAAATGGAGGAAGAGAGGTGAGGGTGTTAGTTCGGCCAAGAGAGAATTTGGGGAAGAAGATAGCTTTTTCCAATTTTTGATCTTTATCTCTTATTTATATTTATTTGTCTGATTATAATTGGTCAAAAGTTTTAATTAGGTCATCATGACCTCATGCTTATGTCATAATTAGAGTTAAATTTCACTTCTTCTATTTTCTTTTCTTATTTTCTCTACTCATTTCCATTTGAATTTTTTATTAATATTTCTTCATATTTTATTACTTTAATCTTACTTAATTAAATTGATATTTTGGTCAAAAGTCAATTCTCCAAGTGAAATGACCAAAATGCCCTTCATTGAACTTATCGAGTCATAATTGTCTTTACCGATTGGTATAAATTTTATTGTCACTTAAACCTTATTAATCCTTCAATTAAATCCCAAATAATTATTTCACCGAGTTCCTCATGAGTCTGGGGTTGGCAACTGAACCCACAGTTGCTTCTCGTTAGGGTTACCCATCACCGGAACCTTGTGCTCCTTAATCCCTTTGCATTTCATTCTTTGATTTCTCTTTAACTTTGGTTAATCATTGTTTAGCTTATTTATGGCTCCGCACTCTATTTTAAATATAGTTCCAGACATTCTGGATGTCCGATCAGACATTAGTCATCGGAACAGTAGAATGTACGGACTACCTAAAATGAGGGCATTACAATTCTTTCCCTCTAAAATAAAATTTCATCCTCGAAATTTACCTGGTGCAATCAATTGAGGGAACTGTTGCCTCATCATCTCTTCACTCTCCCAAGTTTCCTCTTTAGTATTGTGGTGCCTCCATAGAACCTTCACCAGTGGAATCTGCTTGTGCCGCATTTCCTTGATCTCCTGAGCTAAGATCCTCATAGGTTTCTCTTCATATGTCAAGTCTAGTTGTACTTCAATCTATTATACTGGGATGACATGTGAAGGATATGATCTATATCTCCTCAGCATCGAGACATGGAATACATTGTGGATCTTATCCAGCTCTGGTGGTAAAGCTAACCTATAGGCTACTGGTCCCACGTGCTCAATAACTTCATATGGGCCAATAAACCTAAGGCTTAACTTACCCTTTTTCCCAAATCTCCTACCTTCTTCCATGGCAACACTTTTAAGAACACTTTCTCGCCCACTTCATATTATATATCCTTTCAAGTCGGCATATGATTTCTGTCTGTCAGAGGCAGCTTTCAAATTAGCTTTGATCAATTTTACCTTTTCCTCAGTCTATTTCACTAGTTATGGCACCACAAGTTTATCTTCAACCAGTTCTATCAACACAAGGGTGTTTTGCACTTCCTCCCATACAGTGCCTCATATGGAGCCATTTGAATACTACTCTGATAGCTATTATTGTAAGTAAATTCTACCAGTGGGAGGTATCTGTCCCAACTTCCCTCAAACTCTGTAGCACAACTCTTCATTATATCCTCAAGCACCTAGTACATACTTCATGTTATTACTATTATTTGAGTTTAACATTTATAATAATTCAATAAGTTTTAAGGTTTACCTGAATCACCCATTCCGACTATCCATCCGTTTGAGGATGAAAAGTCGTGCTATATTGGAGTTGTGTACCCAAGGCTTCTTGCAACTTCTTCCACAATCTAGATGTAAACCTTGGGTCTCTATCAGATATAATGGAAATTGGGACTCCATGTAGCCAAACTATCTCACTACTGTACAACTTTGCTAGTTTCTCTAGTGAATAGTCGATTCTGACTGGCAGAAAATGAGCTAACTTAGTTAATCTATTTACTATCACCCATACTACATCATGTTTCTTCTGAGTGAGAGGTAGACCACTGAGAAAATCCATGGTGATGTGGTCCCATTTCCATTCAGGTATGTTTATAGGTTGTAACAAACCTGATGGAACTTGGTGCTCTGCCTTGACCTGCTGACATGTCAAGCATCTAGTTACATAGTCAGCAATATCCTTCTTCATACCAGGACACTAATATTGGGACTTCAAATCGTGGTACATTTTAGTACTCCCTGGGTGCATAGCATAGAAACTACTGTGTGCCTCTTTCAGTATACTCTTCTTCAGTTCCCCATCATCTGGTACACATATTCTTCCCTTGTAATACAAGCACCCATCCTTTTTCATCTCGTACTCAGTTTCCTTGCCCTCTTTAATTTTTTCTATAACAGTCATTAATTTTTCATCCTGCTTCTGCCCCTCCTGTATCTGCTGTAGCAAGTTTGGCTTCACTTGCAACTAAGCTAAAATAGTTCCATCCTGAGCTAAAGATAGGCGAGCATTCAGGAATCTCAAAGCTGTAATAGACTTCCTGCTCAGAGCATCAGCAACCACATTTGCCTTCCCAGGATGATAATCTATCACACAGTCATAGTCCATAGGAACTCAATCCATCTTCTTTGCCATAGGTTGAATTCCTTCTGGGTTGGCAAATATTTCAGACTTTTGTAGTCTGTGTGTCACACCCTACCCCTCTGTAAGGCATAACATGTTCCCATAGTATACCTAATGAATTACCAAACTTTGCCTACTAATAACCTATTAAATACACTACAAGGGATTTTAAACCTTTTCTTACTTCTTTTTACAGTGGTGAGCACTATTGACAGGTGTTAAAAATTTTCTTTTACTGAAGTGAAACTAAATAACAAATTTGAGTATCAATAATTTCTACAAAAATTTTGACAGAGTGCCATCTGTATTTTGACTAAAACAGTTCTTCAAAAACCTGTAAAAAGCACTTCCAATATATATTTCTACAATCCCAAACTCCAATAAATTTGTTCAACACAATAAATTTCTCAACATTATCAACTCAGTTCAACAATCAATTTTCCAGTGTTTCCAAAAGCTGAGATAAGATAAATATATCACAATATTATTACAAGCCAAAATAATTTACGATTTTAGTTTACAACTGCTCAAGACTAAGTACAATATATACATACAGTGCACATACATTATAATAAAAACTACAAAATATGGTATACTCAATATATCCGTGAAATCTCAAAATGTAGCACAAGCAGCCTATTCTGCTGCGCTGTCCATCCGTCTACTTGCGATAGCAATGAAAAAGCTATTGCTGAGCCAATGTCTCAGTGGTGTACAACATTAAGAAAATACAATTTAAAATCATAAACCATAAATCATATGAACCGTGGATACTTAAAATCATAGTTAAATTCAAAAGACAGAGAATGTCATAAAGAATTTAAACTCCATTTCTCAATATCACAATAAATATCAATAAATCACACACACAGCTTAATCATGATTCCATAGCCCAATTCGCCCCAAAAGCCGATGGCTAGTGAGGAATAACATAGCTAGCTAGCAATAATATGAGTACTCATTCTATTCGTCCTCAACAGGCACACACTTCAATACTTTAGCCAAAGAGGGAATTTAAAGTCAATTCATCCCACTAGACAAGCTAGCGAGGAATTCAATCAATATATGTGATAGTTGTGGTTTTGAACCATTTACAATGTTTTCCAAGCAACAAGTATCCATCAAATATCATTCAAACAAATTTTCACAATTTAAACAATAACTGATAATTGTCATAATTCATTTCAAATGAAAATTCAAAAGAAATAACTGTTGTGCACAAACCTCTGAAGTATAACCCCTTGGCCCTGACTCAGTGTTTCCTTCCCCTTCCCTGAGTCTTTACTAACTGAAACACACAATTTGAAGTATTTCAGTACTCATTTAAACTGTCTCTAACAATAAGGTTTAATAATTAATTTATTTAATTCTATTATTTTCCTTAGTCAACCTAAAATGTTGACCATCGATGCACTCTAGGTGAATTAGGTTTAATGTTACTAATATGTCACATTTTGCATTTCAATATGCTACCAATATAGTGCAACTTACCATTTATACAAGTTGGCATTCATTGCCAAATTATTTCAAGCATCATTGTATGTAAATGTCAAGTTCTCAATTTTTATATGCTAGATTAGTCTAGCTTAAAGTCCTATTTCTCTTGGTTTTTAGATTCTGGTCAAAAAAGCAAAATTGTAGCTCTATAGCTTATTGCACTCAGAGCAAAATATCAGGTCATTCTGAGTTGTATAGACCAAGATATGGTCAATTTACTAAAGCTAGACAGATTGCACTAAAATGACAACTTCAGGTCATTTTTAGGTCATTTCTGGTTCTAGCAGTTTTTATACCCAAACTTATGCAAGCTATTTGACTTGCTTATGATCATTTTTGGGTTTTGGTATCTTCATAAAAGTTATAGATCTATGTCTAATCTATACATGGTAAAAATTTCAGGTCATTTGGACTTGTTTTGAGTGAGTTATGGCCAAAACACTAACTTCTGCCCAAATGGTCAATTTTCAGGCTTTCAAGTCACTAATCCCGATTTGGTCATTTTTCAAGTTACTTTCTGGACATAATTTAGGTAGGCTTTCTTCATGAAAGTTGGCAAATTTTGTTCCTAGTTTCACCTCTAATTTGCCTCATACCAATTGGAGCCACACACTTAGGGTTATAGGTCCATTTGCACACTGCCCTCTACATCTTTTTCAAACATCAAACCAAACACAAGTTTACCAATTACATCTTCACTTCCCCACAACATTCTGCATTTGCCACTAACCAAAGCCATTCAATTCTCTACATTATAGGTTAACTTGGACAGAATATAACCACTTCAAATACACCAAATGCAGTCACCATTCACAAAGTTCAATCCCAACAATGTATACACATAAATACTTCTAATTATCACACAAACTTCCATCATCAAATTACATACCTATCACTATTATTCCACACACATATATGATGCCAAATTTTTGTACAATATTTCAACAAAATTTCATGAATTTGAACATTACCAATTTCCATTTTGAGGCTGCCCAAAAATTACACATGCACATCAACTTCCATTTTCACTTTTCAAGCTTACCATTCAACTTCACACATGGAATTCAACTTCAATATAATTAAACATTTAAATCAACATCCCACACTACCATTTACATGCAAAAATAAGTTGTACATGGTGCAGTTCCATAGCTGCCGAAATGCTCCATCATCAATAATTCATCAAACCTCAAAAATTCTTCCATAAATCAAATAATCACAACCTTAGTTACACTTTTAATGAAACAAGAATTGAAAATAACCACTTACCTCCTTTAGACTTCGTCAAAACTCCACCAAAACCTATCTTTCTTATTCACTAATTGCTGCCCAAGGTGTGTACTATAACTTTAATGAAGAACTCTTATGAAAACCATGGCTTGAAGAGGGAGATGGAAGCTTGGACATGGGGTGGCCATGGGAGAACTTGGGAGAAGCTTGGGTTCGGCTGGTTCTCCACATGAGGTTGAAGATGAATTTTGTATATTCCAAGTGTCCCTTTAGGTGTCCAAAGGTTAAGGTTAGTGGAGCACTAAGTTAGGTTAATGATTTAATAATCGAAAGTTTCCAATTTTGTAATTGTCACCATTCTTCCACTATTTACATTATGTATCACAAATTAATTTTTTTATGACATTTTCAAAGTTTAATATTATTTATTTTTAATGAAAATTTTGGTCAAAAGACAACTCAGGGTGTCAATTTACCAAAATGCCCCTATTCGGGTTGTATTCTCGATTTTTCAGTAACACCATTTTTTGTCGGTTTCTCGATTTCTCGTTTTTCTTTGTACTAATTAATTAATTTTTTTTTGATATTTCTAATGACATTTATACTTCAATAAGTCTTTAATTATGTCTCAAAACTAAATTTCGAGAGTTCCCTACAGTCCTGGGGTCGGCTATTGCCTACGCCGTAACTTCCCCGTACTGTCACCCATCGCTACTGTGCTAGCTCGTTTAACTTAGTTTCATTTCATTGCTATTTTTTTTCCTTTGTTTTTCTTGTATTTTCCTTTCTTGTATTTCATTATTTTATGTCTCCTCACTAACATTTAAATGTAGTTCTAGGCATCCTAACTGTCCGGACAGACACTGGTCATCGAAACAGTAGAACGCACTACCGAACATAGGGGTGTTACAATTCTCCCCCCCCCCCCTCCTTAAAATAAATTTTGTCTCGAAATTTTACTCGCATCGTTCAATAGCCGGTGCTGTCTCCTCATATCCTCTTCACGTTCCCAAGTAGCATCCTGGCCTGAATGATGGTTCCACAGCACTTTAACCAGGTGTATCTGTTTATTCCTCAGCTGCTTCACCTCATATGCCAGAATTTCTATGGGTTCTTCCTCATATGAGAGGTCTGGATTTACCTCAATCTCTTCAACTGATAGTACATGAGATGAGTCATATCTGTACCTCCTTAACATGGACACATGAAAGACACTGTGTATCCTTTCTAGCTCTGGAGGTAATGCTAACCGATATGCCAAAGGACCCACTCTTTTCAGAACCTCATATGGTCTGATGAAACGAGGACTCAGTTTCCCCTTTCTGCCAAATTTCATAATCCTCTTCCAAGGAGAAACTTTGAGGAATACCTTATCACCCACTGCATATTCAATATCTCTTCTCTTCAGATCAACATAGGACTTCTGACGGTCCGATGTAGCCTTGAGTCGATCTCTAATCAATGTGATCTTTTCCTCTATCTGCTGAACAATTTCTAGCCCAATCATCTTCCTTTCACCTACTTCATCCCAACATCGGGGAGTTCTGCACTTTCTACCATACAAAGCTTCATATGGAGGCATCCCAATGCTTGATTGGTAGCTGTTGTTATAACCAAACTAAATCAAAGGCAAGTGTGTATCCCAACTACCTTCAAACTCAATCACACAAGCCCGTAGCATATCCTCTAATATCTGAATTACTCTCTCAGACTGGCCATCTGTCTGTGAGTGGAATGTTGTGCTGAAGTTCAATCCAGTTCTTAGGGCTCTCTGAAGACTACCCCAGAATCTAGAAGTGAACCTAGGATCTCTGTCTGATACAATCGATACTGGCACTCTATGCAATTTTACAATCTCATTTATGTACAATCTGACCAATCTCTCCAAACTATAGTCCATCTGGACTGGCAGAAAGCGAGCAGACTTAGTCTGTCAACTATAACCCATACTGCATCATGACTATTCTGTGTCCTCGGAAGTCCCATTACAAAATCCATAGTTATCCATTCCCATTTCAACTATGGTACTGGCAAAGGAGGTAACAAACCTGCTGGTACTTGATGTTCTGCCTTCACTTGCTGACAAGTTAGGCATTTGGAGACAAAATCAGCTATATCCCTTTTCATACCCATCCACCAGTAATGCTCTTTCAACCCTCTGTACATATTAGTTCCACCAGGATGCATAGCAAAAGGAGACTCATGTGCTTCCTTCATAATGATCTGTCTCAAGTCAACATCATTAGGAACGCACATTCTGCCCTGATGTAGTAGTAAACCATCATCTCTCACAGAAAATTCAAGTTTCTTGTCCTGCTGGACTTCTTTCAGTAGCTTCTAATATTTTTCGTCATTCTGAGTAGCCATTCTGATCTGATCAATCAACACTGGCTATACATGCCATGCAACTACTGTCTGTCCTTCATTATTAATCTCTAAACTGGCATGCTGTGCTTTCAACTCATGTACCATGGACAAAGGAGAAACTCTGAGACTTGCCATAGTCTTATAACTTAAGGCATCAGCCACCACATTTGCTTTTCCTGGTTGATAGTTTATTAAGTAATCATAGTCTTTAATCAATTCTAACCATCTCCTCTGCCTCAAATTCAACTCCTTCTGGGTAACCATGTACTTCAAGCTCTTGAGATCTATGTATATGTAGCATTTCTCCCCATAAAAATAGTGTCTCTAGATCTTCAGAGCAAAAATAATAGCTGCAAGCTCCAAATCATGTGTTGGGTAGTTCCTCTCATGCGGTTTTAGCTGGCGTGATGCATAAGCAATGACATTTCAATCTTGCATCAGTACATAGCCTAACCCATTGTGAGAAGCATCACTATAAACTGTGTATTCTTTACCCGGTGTAGGTAAAGTAAGGACTGGAGTTTCAATCAAACACCTCTTCAACTCATCAAAACTCTGCTGGCATTTATTTGTCCACTGAAATTTTACATCTTTCCGAAGCAGCTTAGTCAGTGGAGAAGCTAACATAGAAAACCCTTTCACAAATCGACGGTAATATCCAGCTAAACCAAGAAAATTGTGAATTTATGTGATATTCCTAGGTGGCTTCCAATTAAGGATAGCTTCTACCTTGCTGGAATCTACCTTGATCCCTTCAGCCGACACAACATGTCCCAAGAAAGAGATTTCTTTCAGTCCAAATTCACATTTTGACAATTTGGCGTATAGTTGTTTCTCCCTTAAAGTCTGCAGTACAATCCGCAGATGTCTGTCATGATCCTCTGCATTTCTCGAATATATCAAAATATCATCAATAAACACCACCACAAACTGGTCGACATATGGTCTGAAAATAGTGTTCATCAGATTCATAAAAGCAGCTGGAGCATTAGTTAACCCGAATGGCATTACTAGAAACTCATAGTGGCCATATCGAGTTCTGAAAGCAGTTTTTGAAATACTCTGCTCTTGCACTTTCAACTGATAATAACCAGATCACAAATCAATTTTGGAGAATACAGCTGCACCCTTCAACTGATCAAACAGATCATCAATGCGAGGCAATGGATATCTGTTCTTTATTGTCAACTTATTCAACTGTCAATAGTCAATACATATGCGGAGAGTGCCATCATTCTTTTTAACAAACAATACTAGTGCTCCCCAAGGTGACACACTAGGGCGAATGAAGCCCTTTTCAAGTAGTTCTTGCAACTGTACCTTTAACTCCTTCAACTCTGCTGGTGCCATTCTGTATGGTGTTATGGAGATTGGATCCACACTAGAAATAATATTAATTTCAAACTGCACCTCTCTTTCTAGAGGTAATCCTACAATTCATCAGGAAATACATTTGGAAAGTCATATATTGTAGGGATGTCCTTCAATGCTGGACTCCCCACTTGGGTGTCTACCACATGTGCCAAGTATGCTTCACACCCCTTTCTGATCATTTTTCTGGCTAGTGCAGCCGAAACGATGTTTGATGGCAATAGCTGCCTCTCCCCATGTATTACCACATCACTATACTGAGGGAGACCAAAAGTGACTATCTTCAGTCTACAGTCAATCATGGCATGATGCCTGGCTAACCAATCCATGCCCAAGATGATATCTAATCTTTGAAGGGCATTTCAATCAAATCAGATAGAAAAGTGTGTCCTTGGATCACCAAAGGAGAATCCCTATACATTTTGTTGACCCTAACCTCTTGTCCTAGCAGACTTGTTACTAGCACCTCAAAGTCCATTTTCACACACGGAACAGCAATGCAATCAATGAAGCTAGTACTCATATAAGAATGGGTAGAAGCCGGATCAAATAACACAAACACATCTTGGTTAAAAGTTGGGAAGGTGCCAGCCACAATATCAGACGTCTCTGCCTCTTCTCTCTTTCTCATTGCGCATACTCTGACTGGAGCACTACTTTGCTCTAATTGATTCACTGTGCCTTGGCTACCTGCTGGACTACCTCTACCCCTGCCTCTGCCTCTGCTAGGTGGTTGTGAACCTCTGGTGACAAGATTCTAAACTGACCCTTCAGCAGTAGTAGGAGGTGGCCCAACTCTACGGGCACTGGTGTAATCCTTAGCAAAGTGTCCTATGCCTCCACAGTTATAACAGGCTCTTATGGCTTTATTGTTAGTAGTATGCCCTAGAGCATATCATTTAGTATGTATCTTGTACATATTTTATTAATAAAAGGCATTTCCACTTTTCCGTTTACATAATATATTTATGTGTAATAGAAAAGGTCCATTGATATTTTGTTAGAAATATTATTCTTAAGTTGTTAAGAATATGAGTGACAATATTTCTAGTACAAAGTATCATAAATAGGTTCACAATCGAGGATACTTCATAATAAGGACATGACTTATCCAGAAAGATTGTATTCATATTTGTTCCCAAGTTATTTATATGAGATATAAATAAGATGGAATAGTGAGTCTCATGCCATATAACAAACATGATAGGCACTTGTAAATGATAAGTAGGCCGAACCAGTGACACTTATGACAAGCACATGGAGTTTACTCTTGTCAATGTTTTGTCATAAATCATATCAATGCATATAATCTTTAGACCTGAGATAGCACAGTTATCTTGTATATAGGTAGTTTGAGTTTGATACTGCTTTCATACTTGTACTGTGTATGGGTATATGGGCATCTGTTGGCTCCTACTAGTTATATATGGAGGTAGGTGTTGATCAAGATGAAATCTGTTCCTCTAAGTAAATAGAGATAAAATCTTATGTTCATTTAATTGTTCTTGATGTTTCAAGTTCCTGGCCAGGACAGATAGATTTATTCAGAAAAGAGTTTCTGATGAGAAAATCTTTTTAATCAAGAACTAGAATTAAAAGAGAAAATAATATTCATAGCAAATGGAGTTTGACATAAACCATGACTCCAGCTTGAGTTGGGATTTTGTAACAGAGAGATTCTAGTGCATGGCAACATATGATTATAGGTTCATTTAAGGTAAACCTTATTACTAATTGGGTGGCCATGGCATGCTATGCTAGGTGTTGACCATGGTCTATGAGGTTCATAAAATGATTTAGAGAAATCATTTATGGTAAGAAAGAGTTCTGATGATATTAAGAGTTGATATCATGTCTCATTGCCAATTAGTGATGAGCCTAGTAAGTCACACACATACACAAGTTATCACCTATTTAAATATGATTTAATTAATTAATTAAAGAGTTTAATTGATTAATTAAATAGGTTTGGTTTGCAATTAAATTGCAAAGTCCCTAGCATGACTTGAAACCAAATCTAGATTATTGGATGTATAGTATAAGTTAAATTTATATTTAAAGTGTTTAAATATGAATTTAATTAATGAGAAATTAATTAATAGATATTAATTAATTAATTTATATTTGATATAAATTAATTAGAAGAAGAGAAATAATTATTTTGGGTTGAGAACTCAAAATTAAGACACAGGGGCATTTTGGTCATTTCACAGTGTGACACATGGCACCATGAGATGGTGACACATGGGATTACCCATAAGCTTGCCAAATGTTTTTTTTAATCATGTAAGATGATTAAAATCAAGATTAAATATAGGTTTGAGACTTAGCACAATGTGATTGGGTCACTTAAACCTAGAGCTAATCAAAGGGTGACATATGACAAGGGTTTAATGTGTTAACCTAACTATATAAGTGTTGTTATGAAAAAGAAAAACAACTAGCAGCCACTCATCTCCTTTGTCACGCCATTTTGAGGCTCTCCATCTATTCTTCTTCATCTCTCATCAATTCAAAGAGATTAGCCATCAATCTCTTGAATTAAGAACACTAGAAATTCTTTCTAGTGTCCTGTTTACATCTCTAATCTCTTAAAAGGCAGAACTTGAATTTCTAATTAATAGAAAAAGCTTTAGAAGCTGTTCAAGGGCTGCCATAGGTGTTCTTGGTGTGGACAAGCTAGAGGGACAACATCTAGTGTCCTGAAGACGAATCTCAAAGGCGCAGACACGCTGCAGTGCATCAAGAGGTTAGTGTAATCGTTCTTGATTTAATCTAGGGTTCTAAAATTAATCTGATTAATTTTAAAATCTTAAATGGCAAATACAGATCCAAAAACATATTAAAAGAGTTTTAATATGTTGTTTATCATTGAAATCAAATAGATAAAAATAAATCTTGTATGATGCATGTGACCCTAGGTGAAAATTTTTGAATTCAATGGTATAAACTTGTGTTTTTCACGCCTGCCTTCAATTGGTATCAGAGCCACTATATTTGCCATTTAGATTGTTGATTATATGATTTAATTGTGTGTTTGATCATGAGATCAAATGTTCATTGCTGGTTGCAAAGCAAGTTGGCGGCATACTTGAAAAAACACCATCAATGGTGCGCATGGTTTGGCTTCTATGGGTGGTTTAAGGTTTGGCTTTTAATTCTGCAATTGTTGTATGATCTAAGGCCTATTCTTTGACTAATTAAAGTGTTTAATTAGTAGTTTTTATCACACAATTAAATTATGATTTAAATCAGAATTTTAAAAATTGTTTGAATGTGATTCAAATCTGAATTTTAAAAGTTGTTTGAATGTGATTCAAATCTGAATTTTTAAAGTTGTTTGAATCATATTTAAATCTGATTTTTTAAAATTGATTGAATAAAATTCAGATCTGATTTTAAAAAAAAAAATGTTTGAATGTGATTCAAATCTGATTTTTTAAAAAATGTTTGAATGTGATTCAAATCTGAATTTTTGAAGTTGTTTGAATGTGATTCAAATCTGAATTTTTAAATTTGTTTGAATGAGATTCAAATCTGAATTTTTAAATTTATTTGAATCATATTCAAATCTGGATTTTTAAGTTGAATATGAGATATTCAATTTAATTTAAGTATGTATGTTTTATTTAATTGTTAAATAGTGATATGCATGATGGATGATCATGGACTATAAAAGACCAATGTGATTGGATTTATTTCTTTTATGTTTCTTTGGGATTGTAAATTAATTAATTTATTTTAATTTATTTTGGGCATGTATTATTAAGTTTGTAATAATTTTTGGGTTGTAATTTCATTCATTTAAGTTCTTGTAAATTCGCCTTGGTATGCCAAGGATTACTATGTAATATTGGATTGCAAGAAGTTCAAGGAGGTCAAGAGCATTGGTGGGACCAGTGGGAGGAATTCAAGATCAAGTGTTGATTATGTACTCCTTCAGCAACTCTTGTAAAATGAATGAATGAATGAAATGCACCTAGGAATGCCCTGATTCAATTCTTGGTGGCTCAGAATTGAATCCCTTAGAAAGTCCATGATCATACCATATTTATTGCTTATCCATGAATGCATGAGATGTATGGGAATGTATGCTATTATATGATATATGCATGCTAATTGGATAATGTGTAAAGTGAGACCTTAATAGTAATTAGAATGACCATAAAATCTTCCAAACAAATGATTAAGTTGGAAATGCTATAATTAAAGTAATTATAACATAGGCCCTCCATTGGGGCAATTATTTTAAGAAATTTTAAATAGTTGCATAAGATGCAATTAATTTAAGAGATTTTCTTAAGAATAATTGTTAAGCATGAGATGTTGTAAATATGTAAATGGTTTAGTGGCCAATATTGGATGTACCTGAGGACATTAAAATTATTTGCATAATTACTGGCTCAACTTAACTAATGCAAGATAAGTCAATAATGGATGTACCTGAGGTTTTGAGCATTAGGGGCTTGGTAAAGGATTGAACCTCACATGAGATGTGATGGGCAAGGAGTTGCTCACTTATAGTTTATTGTAATTCCAATAATGGATGTACCTGAGGATGATCAATAGAATTATAAGAATTCAATCACCCACTAGAAATCCATCCAACTAGGATTTCCGTTTTCTACTTTGGAAGTGTAGGATTCGCTAAGTTAGTGGGAGGACCAATTTGATTAAAAGACCATAATCATTTTGGTTAATTATGTGCAGGAATTAACTAATTAATCTGGTTATTTTCTGCAGTTAATTTTCTAATAAAAATGAGCACAAAACAACCACCACCATCCAATATCCTTGCAAGCATACTTGATCACAATAGGTTGACAGGACCTAATCTGTCTGATTGGCTAAGAAATTTGAAACTTGTCCTGAACCTTGAACATATAGGATATGTTCTAGATTCAAATGTTCCTGGTCCCTTACCTCCAGAGGCCACACAAGAGGAACATGAAACTTTGGATAAGTGGAAGGAGCATGATATGAGAGCTAAGTATTACATGCTTGCTTCCATGAGTAATGAGTTACAGAAGCAACATGAGAACATGCAGAGTGCGAGTGAGATCCTCCTTCACCTACAAGAGTTGTATGGTGAGCACAGCAGGAATGCTAGGTATGAGATATCTAGACAGCTATTCCGTATGAGGATGTCTGAGGGACAGAATGTTGGGGATCATGTCCACAAGATGATTCGGCTGATTGAGCAGTTGGAACATCTTGACTTCAACATGGATTTCCAACTACAGACGGATTTGATCCTTCAGTCCCTTCCTAAGTCTTTTGGGAATTTTGTGACAAATTTCCATATGACTAAACAGGAATGCACCTTAGCTAGTTTACTCAACATGCTGGTTATTGCCCAAAAGAATATGCCAGGTAATAAAGAGAGAGAGGTAGCTTTGGTTGCATCTTCTTCTGCTGGAAAGTCCAACAAGAAGAAGGGCAATAAGAAAAAGAAACCTCAGATTCCTGGTCCTTCCAAGAAAATAGCTAAACAGAAAAGGAAAACCAAAGCTGACAAAGGCAAAGGAAAGTGTTTCCACTGCCAACAAAAAAAAGTGTTTCCATTGCCAACAGGAAAGTGTTTCCATTGCCAAAAGAAAGTGTTTCTACTGGACAGAGTATAGCAATCTAAATGAATGCAATGCCATGGTGAAAACCAACTCAAGTTCAAAATATATTTGACACTTAAGGTTATGTCATGTTGCAGAAGATAGGATTACAAAATTGGAGAAAATGGGGATTTTATCCTCATTGGGCTCTGAGCCTACTCCAACTTGTGAATCTTGCCTTCAGGGTAAAATGACTAGATCACCCTTTGTTGGACAAGGGCTAAGAGCTGAAAATATTTTGGAGCTAATACATAGTGATGTATGTGGTCCATTTAAAGAAATGGCTAGAGGGGGTTTTCATTATTTTATTACCTTTACTGATGATAAATCAAGGTTTGGGTATTTGTATTTGATGAAATACAAACATGAATCTTTTGAAAAGTTCAAAGAATTTAAATCTGAAGTAGAAAATCAAACAGGAAAGAATATTAAAGCTCTTTGATCAGATCGTGGAGGTGAATATTTGAGTACTAAATTTGATGAATACTTGAGAGAGCATGGCATTGTTTCTCAGCTGACTCCTCCAGGAACGCCACAGCTGAATGGTGTATCTAAAAGGAGAAATCGTACCCTATTGGATATGGTACGTAGTATGATGAGCTATACTGATATCCCAATCTTCTTTTGGGGATTTGCATTAGAATTAGCTTTGTATATTCTGAATAGGATTCCATCAAAATCAGTTTCTTCCACACCTTATGAGATATGGCATGAAAGAAAACCAAGTCTTAAGCATGTTAAGATTTGGGGTTGTCCAGCTTATATTAAAAAGCTTAACACTGATAAATTGGAGACCAGATCAGAAAAAGGTCGATTTGTTGGATATCCAAAAGATAGTTTTGGATATTATTTTTATTTGCCTACTTCACAAAAGGTTGTGATAAGTAGAGATGCCACATTTCTTGAACAACAGTTTGTTCAAGAAGGAGGCAAAGGAAGGCAAATAGAGTTAGAATTGGAGAATTCTGACCAACCAACAGATTAGATGGATATAGATCCATCTAGTCAACCAATGCCCGTTGATGAAACATCTACAGCTATTCCTCGTAGAACAACTGAGTATCTCACCCACGGTGAGATATGGTTTTCTTCATGAAGAAGAACAAGAGTTGTCTACTCATGAAGAAGTAGATCATGGAGATGATCCACTTACCTATGAAGAAGCTATATCAAATATAGACTCTTCAAAATGGATTGATGCTATGAAATCCGAGATTGATTCCATGTATAAGAATCAATTTTGGGATCTTGTTGACCCACCTGAAGGTATTATACCTATAGGGAACAAATGGGTTTTCAAGAAGAAAATTGGTTCTGATGGAAAGGTAGAGACCTATAAGGCAAGGCTAGTAGCGAAAGGGTTTCGCCAAAGGCAAGGAATCGACTATGAGGAGACTTTCTGCTTTGTTGCCATGCTTAAATCAATTAGGATTTTATTAGCAATAGCTGCATAATGATTATGAGATTTGGCGGATGGATGTCAAAATGCCTTTTCTCAATGGATACATTGAAGAAAACATTTTCATGGAACAACCTAGGGGATTTGAATCCCAAGATGGTTCTAAGGTATGCAAGCTAAAGCGATCCATTTATGGGTTGAAACAAGCTTCGAGGAGTTGGAACATCCGTTTTGATGAAGCCATTAAATCCTTTGGTTTTATCAAAAATGAGGATGAGCCATGTGTATATAAGAAGGTTAGCGACAGTGCTATCACTTTCCTTGTCTTATATGTGGATGACATATTGTTGATGGGTAATGACACAGGTATGTTAACAACTATAAAGGTATGGTTGTCAAATACATTCTCCATGAAAGACTTAGGGGAGGTAACCTATATTCTTGGGATTCGCATCTATAGAGATTGAGCGAAAAGAATAATTGGTTTATCCCAAAGTCTATACTTGGAAAAGGTGTTAAAGAGGTTTAACATGCTTGATTCCAAGAGAGGATTGTTACCAGTAAGACATGGTATCCACCTTTCTAAAGAGATGTCTCCAAAGACACCTGATGAAAGAGATAAGATGGCCAGGATTCCATATGCTTCGGCTATTGGAAGTTTAATGTATGCAATGTTATGTACTAGGCCGGATATCGCATATGCTGTTAGTTTGACTAGCAGGTATCAATCCAATCCAGTTTTGGAACACTGGATAGCTGTCAAGAATATCCTTAAGTACTTGAGAAGAACTAAGGATTTATACTTAATTTATGGAGGTGGAGACTTACAATTGGATGGTTATACTGATTCTGATTTCCAATCAGATATTGATGATAGAAAGTCTACCTCTGGATATGTGTTCATTTGTAATGGAGGTGCAGTCAGTTGGAAGAGTTCCAAACAGAGCACTACTGCAGATTCCACTATAGAGGTTGAGTATATTGTCGCATCGATGTCGCAAAGGAAGTCGCTTTGGATAAAGAAGTTCGTGATGTAACTTATAGTAGTTCCTTCCATTGAGTCGCCAGCCCACTACACTGTGACAATAATGGAGCAGTCATACAGGCTAAGGAACCAAGGTCTCACCAGAAATCCAAACACATAGAAAGGCGCTACCACATTATCAGAGAAATAGTTGGGCGAGGCGATGTAGCCATCCAGAAAATAGCATCAGCTGAAAATCCAGCTGATCCATTCACTAAGCCTATGTCATAGACTCAGTTAGACCGACATCTTGAGAAGATAGGTCTAAGATATTGTAATGAATGGCTCTAGTGCTAGTGGGAGATTATTAGTAGTATGCCCTAGAGCATATCATTTAGTATGTATCTTGTACATATTTTATTAATAAAAGGCATTTCCACTTTTCCGTTTACATAATATATTTATGTGTAATAGAAAAGGTCCATTGATATTTTGTTAGAAATATTATTCTTAAGTTGTTATGAATATGAGTGACAATATTTCTAGTACAAAGTATCATAAATAGGTTCACAATCGAGGATACTTCATAATAAGGACATGACTTATCCAGAAAGATTGTATTCATATTTGTTCCCAAGTTATTTATATGAGATATAAATAAGATGGAATAGTAAGTCTCATGCCATATAACAAATATGATAGGCACTTGTAAATGATAAGTAGGCCGAACCAGTGACACTTATGACAAGCACATGGAGTTTACTCTTGTCAATGTTTTGTCATAAATCATATCAGTGCATATAATCTTTAGACCTGAGATAGCACAGTTATCTTGTATATAGGTAGTTTGAGTTTGATACTGCTTTCATACTTGTACTGTGTATGGGTATATGGGCATCTGTTGGCTCCTACTAGTTATATATGGAGGTAGGTGTTGATCAAGATGGAATCTGTTCCTCTAAGTAAATAGAGATAAAATCCTATGTTCATTTAATTGTTCTTGATGTTTCAAGTTCCTGGCCAGGACAGATAGATTTATTCAGAAAAGATTCTGATGAGAAAATCTTTTTAATCAAGAACTGAAATTAAAAGAGAAAATAATATTCATAGCAAATGGAGTTTGACATAAACCATGACTCTAGCTTGAGTTGGGATTTTGTAACAGAGAGATTCTAGTGCATGGCAACATATGATTATAGGTTCATTTAAGGTAAACCTTAATATTAATTGGGTGGCCGTGGCATGCTATGCTAGGTGTTAACCATGGTCTATGAGGTTCATAAAATGATTTAGAGAAATCATTTATGGTAAGAAAGAGTTCTGATGATATTAAGAGTTGATATCATGTCTCATTGCCAATTAGTGATGAGCCCAGTAAGTCACACACATACACAAGTTATCACCTATTTAAATATGATTTAATTAATTAATTAAAGAGTTTAATTGATTAATTAAATAGGTTTGGTTTGCAATTAAATTGCAAAGTCCCTAGCATGACTTGAAACCAAATCTAGATTATTGGATGTATAGTATAAGTTAAATTTATATTTAAAGTGTTTAAATATGAATTTAATTAATGAGAAATTAATTAATAGAGATTAATTAATTAATTTATATTTGATATAAATTAATTAGAAGAAGAGAAATAATTATTTTGGGTTGAGAACTCAAAATTAAGACACAGGGGCATTTTGGTCATTTCACAGTGTGACACATGGCACCATGAGATGGTGACACATGGGATTACCCATAAGCTTGCCAAATGTTTTTTTTAATCATGTAAGATGATTAAAATCAAGATTAAATATAGGTTTGAGACTTAGCACAATGTGATTGGGTCACTTAAACCTAGAGCTAATCAAAGGGTGACATATGACAAGGGTTTAATGTGTTAACCTAGCTATATAAGTGTTGTTATGAAAAAGAAAAACAACCAGCAGCCACTCTTCTCCTTTGTCACGCCATTTTGAGGCTCTCCATCTATTCTTCTTCATCTCTCATCAATTCAAAGAGATTAGCCATCAATCTCTTGAATTAAGAACACTAGAAATTCTTTCTAGTGTCTTGTTTACATCTCTAATCTCTTAAAAGGCAGAACTTGAATTTCTAATTAATAGAAAAAGCTTTAGAAGCTGTTCAAGGGCTGCCATAGGTGTTCTTGGTGTGGACAAGCTAGAGGGACAACATCTGGTATCTTGAAGATGAATCTCAAAGGCGCAGACACGCTGCAGTGCATCAAGAGGTTAGTGTAATCGTTCTTGATTTAATCTAGGGTTCTAAAATTAATCTGATTAATTTTAAAATCTTAAATGGCAAATACAGATCCAAAAACATATTAAAAGAGTTTTAATATGTTGTTTGTCATTGAAATCAAATAGATAAAAATAAATCTTGTATGATGCATGTGACCCTAGGTGAAAATTTTTGAATTCAATGGTATAAACTTGTGTTTTTCACGCTTCCGTTCCTTCATTTATAGCATATCCCACCATGGCTTCTACCACAAGTTTCACATTGGCGGGGAGGGTAGGAACTTTTGGTAGCCTGCTGACTAGATGGAGGAGGTTTCTGTCCTGAAAATCTTCCTCTACCAGACTTCTTACCACCTCTGTTGTGTCCCCCAAAGCTATTCCTCTTCCTAGTAGGACCACTGGAACTCTGATCTACTGACTTCCCCTCTTTTTCTTTTTTTGTCTTCTCCGGTTTCTTTTTCTCTGGGGCCGCTTCTGACTCAATTCTTTCTAATTCCAGTGCTTGAGAAATAAGCTTAGAGAAGTTATTATGTTTGCATCTGACCACTTATAATCTAATACTAGGCTTCAAGCCGGTTTTAAACCTCTTACATCTTTCCCTGCTGGTAGCAAAGAGACTTCTTGCATAGTGGCTCAAGCAGGAAAACTCCCTTTCATACTCTGCCACTGATCTACTTCCCTATTTCAGACTTAAGAACCCGTGTAGCTTCTGGTCCACATAGGCATCTGGGACATATTTTTGTCTGAACTCCCACAGAAAGTCATCCCAGGTTAGTACTGGAGGTTCCACCAAACTATGACGCATGGTTTTCCGCCAGTCATATGCATCTCCCTGTAGTAGTGATACCGAATACTCAAATCTGAGCTCCTCTGTACAATGTAGTTTCTTGAACACCCTATCCATTCTCTCTAACCATTGTTCTGCCTCTAAAGGATCTACTGTCCCCTTGAACTCAGTAGCCCCATATTTAATCAACTTGTCATACTGCCTAGCTGAAGACTGTGGTTGTACCACTGCTGTCTGTAGTGGGACTTGAGTAGGCATATTTCCAGCCATCTGTTGTGCAAACTGAGTAGGGAACTGCGGTACTGAGGGAGCTGGTGCCGCTGATCCACTCACATTGTGTAGGGCTAGGGCATCCCCTTGTACCTCAGCCTCTATTGATTGATCGACTGAACGATCCCCTTCTTCCATAATCAATTTGAAGATCTTAGACCTCCTGAACAAATAACAAAAGGAGATTTCCTCCTGTTAGTGCATATTTATAATGTAATGTACTGTATGTATTAAACAATGACATTGAGCAGTTGTACTATAAAGAAATAATATTCAGATTACAGGTTAAAACAGAATTTAAAAACAAGCTCTGATACCACTAAAACATGTCACACCCTACCCCTCTATAAGGCATAATATGGTCCCGTAGTATACCTAATGAATTACCAAACTTAGCCTACTGATAGCCCATTAAATACACTACAAGGGATTTTAAACCTTTTCTTACTTCTTTTTACAGTGGTGAGCACTATTGACAGGTGTTAAAAATTTTCTTTTACTGAAGTGAAACCAAATAACAAATTTGAGTATCAATAATTTTTGCAAAAATTTTGGCAGAGTACCATCTATATTTTGAATAAAACGGTTCTTCAAAAACTTGTAAAAAGCACTTCCAATATATATTTCTACAATCCCAAACTCCAATAAATTTGTTCAACACAATAAATTTCTCAACATTATTAACTTAGTTCAACAATCAATTTTCCAGTGTTTTCAAAAGCTGAGATAAGATAAATATATCACAATATTTTTACAAGCCAAAATAATTTATAATTTTAATTTACAACTGCTCAAGACCAAGTACAATATATACATACAATGCACATACATTACAACAAAAACTACAAAATATGGTATACTCAATATACCCGGTGAAATCTCAAAATATAGCATAAGCAGCCTATTTTGCTGCTCTGTCCGTCTGTCTACTTGCGATAGCAATAAAAAAGCTATCACTGAGCCAATGTCTCAGTGGTGCACAACATTAAGAAAATACAATTTGAAGTTCCATGGCTGCCGAAATGCTCCATCACCAACAATTCATCAAACCTCAAAAATTCTTCCATAAATCAAACAACCACAACCTTAGTTACACTTTTAATGAAATAAGAATTAAAAATAACCAATTAACTCTTTTAGACTTTTTCAAAACTCCACCAAAACCTATCTTTCTTATTCCCTAATTGCTGCCCAAGGTGTGTACTATAACTTTAATGAAGAACTCTTATGCAAACCATGGCTTGAAGAGGGAGATGGAAGCTTGGACATGGAGCGGCCATGGGAGAACTTTGGAGAAGCTTGGGTTCGGCTGGTTCTCCACATGAGGTTGAAGATGAATTCTCTATATTCCAAGTGTCCCTTTAGGTGTCCAAAGGTTAAGGTTAGTGGAGCACTAAGTTAGGTTAACGATTTAACAATCCAAAGTTTCCAATTTTGCAATTTTGTCACCATTCTTCCACTATTCACATTATGTACCATAATTTAATTTTTTTTATGACATTTTCAAAGTTTAATATCATTTATTTTTAATGGATATTTAGGTCAAAAGACAACTCAGGGTGTCAATTTACCAAAATGCCCCTATTCGGGTTGTATTCCCGATTTTTCAGTAACATCATTTCTTATCGATTTCTTGATTTCTCGTTTTTCTTTGTACTAATTAATTAATTTTTCTTTGATATTTCTAATGACATTTATACTTCAATAAGTCTTTAATTATGTCTCGAAACTAAATTCCGAGGGTTCCCTACAGTCCTGGGGTCGGTTATTGCCTGCGTCGTAACTTTCCCATGCTGTCACCCATCGTTGCGGTGCTGGCTCATTTAACTTAGTTTCATTTCATTGCTATTATTTTTCCTTTGTTTTTCTTCTATTTTCCTTTCTTATATTTCTTTATTTTATGTCTCCTCACTAACATTTAAATGCAGTTCTAGGCATCCTAGCTATCCGGACAGACACTGGTCTCTGGAACAGTAGAACGCACTACCGAACATAGGGGTGTTACACTGTGTATATGTAGCACTTTTCACCATACAAGTAGTGCCTCCATATCTTCAATGCAAAGATAATTGTTGCTAACTCCAGATCATAGGTAGGGTAGTTCTTTTCATGTGGTCCTAGCTGTCTGGAAGCATAGGCGACTACTTCCCTTCTTACATCAGAACACACCCAAGCCTATTATGAGAGGCATCACTGTAGACCACAAAGTCTTTCCCTGATACTGGCTATGTTAACACTGATGCTTCTATCAATATAGCCTTCAGCTTCTCAAAACTGGCTTGACATTTGTCATTCCAATCAAACTTTACATTCTTATGTAGCAGTTTAGTTAATGGAGCTACTATAAAGGAGAATCCCTTCACAAACCTCCTGTAGTAACTAACTAATCCCAAGAAACTTTTGATTTCAGTTGCATTTCTAGGAGGCTTTTGTTCCATTATCACTTCAATCTTCTTGGGATCCACTCTAATCCCATTAGCTGATACTATATGTCTAAGGAAAGCAATCTCATTTAGCCAGAATTCACACTTGGATAATTTAGCATATAGCTTCTTCTCTCTCAGGGTCTATAAGACTATCCTCAGATGCTCATCATGCTCTTCTCTATTCTTGGAATATACCAATATGTCATCAATGAAGGCCACTACAAATCGATCTAAGTAAGGATGGAAGATATAGTTCATAAGGTCCATAAAAGCTACTGGTGCATTTGTCAACCTAACAAGCATTACCAAAAACTCATAATGCCCATACTGGGTCCTGAATGTAGTCTTAGGCACATCTGCATCCTTTACCCTCAGCTGATGATACCTTGATCTGAGATCAATTTTAGAAAATACACCTACTCCCTTTAATTGACCAAACAGATCGTCTATTTTGGGCAATGGGTACTTATTCTTCACAGTCACTTTGTTTAACTATCGGTAATCAATACACAATCTCAATGTCCCATCCTTCTTCTTTACAAACAGCACTGAAGCTCCCCACGATGACACACTAGGGCACATAAATCCCTTATCCAGTAACTCCTATAACTAGATTTTTAGCTCTTTCAATTTAGTGGGTGCCATCCTATAAGGAGTAATCGAGATCGGCGCTGTACCCGACATCACCTCAATAATAAACTCTACTTCCCTTTCTAGTGGCAAACTAGGTAACTCTTCAAGGAAGACATCAGGGTAATCACATATAGTAGGAATATCATGCAAGTCAAGCTTAGCCTATCTAGTGTAAACCACATGTGCCAAATAGGCTTTACAGCCCTTTCTCATCAATCTCCTTGCAGCAGTAGCTGAGATGACATTAGACAAAAAATCTATCCTTTCCGCCACAACTATAATCTCATCATTTTCAAGAGTTTTCAATGTGATCCTTTTCAATCTACAGTCAACTATTGCTCGATGATGTGACAGCCAATCCATTCCCAAGATCACATCAAATTCATGAAATGGCAACTTAATCAAGTCAGCCAAGAATTCATGTCCCTGAATTTTTAAGGGACAATCCTTGTAAACCTTATTCACCACTGTACTATGGCCTAACGGATTAGTGACTAAGATATCTTGGTCACTTTCCTCTACTTGAATACCCTTTTCCTTAGGCAACTTAATACAATAATAAGAATGTGTAGATCTAGGATCTACCAATGTATGCATAGATAGGTCATAAAGTGAGAACATACCCTTTATCACATCTGAGGCATCTTACTCCTCCTGTGCCCTCATGGCATATATATGAGCCAGTACCTTGGCCTCCAGGCTCTCAACAGTCTCTGATGTAGGCCTCTGTGAACTACTGGCCACCTATGGTCTAATTAGCATCCTACCCCTTTGAGCTGTAGGGGCGGATCTGTCAACTGGTGTTGGGGTGGCAACTGAAGTATTCCTCGGACAATCCCTCTAAAAATGGTCAGTGGCCCCACATCTATAGCACCCTCCTGTCAACCTCCAACACTACCCTTTGTGCCATCTACCACAATGAGGGCAAGCTGCTGATACTGCTAAGGCTGCTCCCCTTACCCTGATCCAGGAGAACTTACCACTGATAAAGGTGACTGACCTCTCCTCTGAGTAAACTGAGGTCTAGGCCTCTGTGACTGGCCCTGACTATGTGTTTGACTCTGACCTTGGCCTTAGAATTGGCCCTGAGAACCCCTATATCTCTTCCCAGGTGTAGCTGATGTGCTAGACTGACCTGGGCCCCTCTTGAACTGCTTGTCCCTTATACTCTGCTTATTTACACTAACCCTTTCAACACTTAAAGTTATCATTACTAACTGAGAAAAATCTATAATTCTCATAGCTGTGATGTGTAACTTGATGCTATCATTCAGTTCTTCTTCAAATCTCCTGCATCTATCCGCCTCTGTAGACACAATCTCATAGCCATAGCGGCTTAACTGCACGAATTCTCGTTCATACTCTGACACTGTGAGCTGCCTCTGCCTCAAATTAATAAATTCTCTTCTTCTAGCTTTCAAGTATATATGACTAATATCCTTTTTCCTAAATTCGATCAAGAAGTACTCCCAGTTTATAGTTATAGGCTACACTTCCTTGGATACCGTATCCCACCACTAACATATCCTCTTGCAGAAGAGAAACTACACATTCTAGATTCTGCTCTAGAGTACAATGCAACTGCTAAAAAATTCTTTTTGTTCTCTCTAACCAATGTTCAGTAGCAACAGGATCTTCCTCTTTTGTTCCCTTGAAATTCACTGCTCCATACTTATGGAGCTTCTCCATAAGGGATTTCTCTGCAGGCTGTGTCTAAGTCCCTATCAAAATCCTAAGCAGATTAGCCATCTACTGAAAGAACTGCTGCTGAGGCTGAGCAGGCCCTCCTGATGCCTGTGTAGCTGGCTCTCCCCTGTCTCTATCACCACCTCGAGCAAGGGCATGACTTTCAACCTCTTCTTCCATAGCCCTTTATAATTCTGGGTCCATACCTCAACCTAAAACAAATAGAGAAATAAATCTGCATTAGTGTCACCTCGACTTTTATTGGATGCAATGCATGTTATGCACTCTATCTAGGTCTAGGAATGCCTAAACCGTACTCTGATACCACTAAATGTAATACCCCTTACCCGATCTATAGTGTAGCCGAGCAAGAAAAGCTACATTCTGTGCTGGAGTACCTTATCTTATCTTGTTTTATCCGTTATTAATTTCGATTTCATTATTAATTAAACCTAAAATATTCAAATGGAGAAACCGACAGAGTTTCCCCTATTTATCTAATAATTGACGTATTACACTATTTACCTGTTTGAAAATTTCATATAAATTTTCAATAAAATAATTTGTAATCTCATCATCATCCCACATTCAATTCTTGCAATCAATTTCATACATATCCATTCCCATTCAATTCATATATGAAATACTCAAATTTTATTAACTTACATCAATGTACAAATTAATTACATGAATTTATAATTTACAATAAAACTCTAAAATTTATTACAGTAAACACAAATAAAATATAATCATAGGACGTAATGTGGCCTTACCAAAATGCACTACAATGGGGATGGTGACACTGGACTCTATATAGATTTGGACTCCAAATTTTCCATTCGGATGTCTACTGGGCTTTCTCCTTATCTCCAGTACCTACATAATGGAAAAACCAACGCGCTAAGCATAACGCTTAGTGGTGCGATAATAAAATAAAAATAAATTAGATAAATAAATAAAATTTAATTTATATTTATATTTGTCTAATTAAAAATGCATTTTCTGATTTATAAATTTATTTCATATTTAATTGGTGTTAATTTGTATTTCTTAGCAATTATCACAGCCCAAGTAACCTATGACAGACTGACTAGAGTGGATATACGAGTTTCTGAGCACTGGACACCGTGGTGTCTCGAGCCATCATACCATGGGACACATAATGTCAACCATGTATGCAGAATGGCTAGAAGCCATCATATCAACAGAATGACTCAAAGGTCATAAACGGGCATAAAGCCATGTATCGGGCATAAAGCCAATGTAACAGAATGGCACACAAGCCATATATAACATAATGGCATAAAAAGCCATAAGCAATACTGCTAACATATCGATCTCTTCTTGGCATGCCAATCTATTCAACCAACCACAAATATCTAGGCCTACATGGGCACTTAGTGTTTTTAAGCATTCATAGATCATATACTCTCATCACATTTTATATTCATGCTTCAAAGCATTTTTTGTTTCAATCATGTTGGGAACATAGGTCCCAAATACATATTATATCACATTTATGTTCAATGATTCATTGGCATTAAATACCAATCATATTTTAATTTGTTGTAAATGTACCTCATGAATTTCAGATTTTTAGTCTTGACTTCACTCTCATTTTAGGTCAAGCTACAATGGTAATTTGACCACACTTTCTTCATGAAAGTTGTTCCTTATCTTCTTAAGTTTAATTTGCTTTTTGAATCATCTAATTTGGAGTTTTCTAGCTCTAGTTATGGACAATTTAGCAAGTACTAGTCTAGTGACCAATACTATTCCAGAATAGGCCAGATTCTGGAACCCAAATTTGTCAAGCTATTTGGACTAGTTGCTGAAGGAGCGGAAGCATGAAAAACACAAGTTTATATCATTGAATTCAAAATTTTTCACTTAGGGTTACATGCATAATGTAAGATTCATTTTTGTCTATTTGATTTCAATGATAAACAGCATATTAAAACTATTTTAATATGTTTTGGATCTAGATTTGCCATTTAAGATTTTAGAATTAATTAGATTAATTCATTAGAACCCTAGATTAGATCAAGAACAAGTGCACTAACCTTTTGATGCACTGCAGTGTGTTTGGCACATTTGGGATGCGCCTTAGGACACCAGGTGTTGTCCCTCTATCTTGTCCACACCAAGATCACCAATGGCAGCTCTTGAACAGCTTCTAAAGCTTTCCCAATCAATTAGAAAATCAAGTTTTGCCTTTTGAGAGATTACAGATGTAAACAGGACACTAGAAACGATTTTTAGTATTTTTAATTCAAGAGATTGTTATCTAATCTCTTTGAATTGATGAAAGACGAAGAAGAAGAGAAAGAATGGCAGCCAAGGGTGGCAGCACAAAGAGATGAAAGGTAGCTCATAATTTTTTTTCTTTCATCCTTACACTTATATAGCTAGGTCATCACTTAAAACCCTTGCCACATGTCACCATCTGATTGGTTCTAGGTTTAATTGATCCAATCACATTATGCCAAGTGTCAAACCTATATTTAATCTTGACTTTGATTATCTTACATGATTAAAAGGCATTTGGCAAGCTTATGTGTAGTGCCATGTGTCAGCATCTCATGGTGCCACATGTCACCCTGTGAAATGACCAAAATACCCCTGTGTCGTAATTTTGAGTTCTCAACCCAAAATAATTATTTCTCTTCTTCTAATCAATTTATATCAAATATAAATTAATTAATTAATCTTTATTAATTAATTTCTCATTAATTAAATTCATATTTAAACACTTTAAATACAAATTTAACTTATACTATACATCTAATAACCTCTAGGGACTTTGTAATCTAATTGCAAACCAAACCTATTTAATTAATTAATTAAATCATATTTAATTTGGTGATTACTTGTGTATGTGTGTGACTTACTAGCCTCATCACTAATTGGCAATGAGACATGATATCAACTCTTAATATTATCAGAACTCTTTCTTACCATAAATGATTTCTCTAAATCATTTTATGCACCTCATAGACCATGGTTAACACCTAGCATAGCATGCCATGGCCACCCAATTAGTAATAAGGTTTACCTTAAATGAACCTATAATCATATGTTACCATGCACTAGAATCTCTCTATTACAAAATCCCAATTCGAGCCACAGTCATGTTTTATGTCAAACCCCATTTGCTATGAATATTATGTTCTCTTTTAATTCTAGTTCTTGATTAAAAAGATTTCTCATTAGAAACTCTTTTCTGAATAAATCTATCTGTCCTGGCCAGGAACTTGAAACATCAAGAACAATTAAATGAACATAGGATTTTATCCCTATTTACTTAGAGGAACAGATTTCATCTTGATCAACACCTACCTCCGTATATAACTAGTAGGAGCCAACACATGCCCATATACCCATACACAGTACAAGTATGAAAGTAGTATCAAACTCAAACCACCTATATACAAGATAACTGTGCTATCTCAAGTCTAAAGATTATATGCACTGATGTGATTTATGTCAATACATTGACAAGAGTAAACTCCATGTGCTTGTCATAAATGTCACTGGTTTGGCCTACTTATCATGTATAAGTGCCTATCATATTTGTTATATGGCATGAGACTCACCATTCTATCTTATTTACATCTCATATAAATAACTTGAGAACAAACATTTTTACAATCTTTCTGGATAAGTCATGTCCTTATTGTGAAGTATCATCGATGGTGAACCAATTTATGATACTTTGTGCTAGAAACACTATCACTCATATTCTTAACAACTTAAGAATAGAATTTCTAATAAAATATCAATGGACCTTTTATATTATACATAAATATATTATGTAAATAGAAAAGTGAAAATGCCTTTTTATTAATAAAATATGTACAAGATACATACTAAATGATATGCTCTAGGGCATACTACTAACAGTTGCAGCCATAATTTGGCCTAATTTTCTGCATATTAGTTGTTACCCTGTGTCTCATGGTTACACAGGCTCAAAAATCACTAAATTTGGGATTGCATTGGGTGAGCTATGGCTAATTAACCAACCTGGACTCCTAACCCTGTACATACAAGATTTTAGGTTCAAGTCAGTATTTGCAACTCATATTTGAGGTCCTTACACTCAAAATTTGAGCAAGATTTCTAAACCTAAATTGTAGCTCTATTTCTTAAGTTTCTGGATCAATTTGCCTCATCTTAATTGGAGTTTTTCACTAGAAGTTATGGCTTATTTACTATTTAGGTGTCAAATGGTCAATTTGTCTAGGTGCAGGAATTTTTAGATTGTGAAGTCCTAAATTCTCCTAGTAATTTTCCTAAGTTGCATTTGGTTCTGGGTTTTGGTCAAAACATCAAAATTGTAGTTCTAGGTCTTATGAAGATTTTGGTTTTTGAATCACTACATTTGCAATTTTGTAGACTGAGTTATGGCATTTTGGCCACAACTGGTTGGATGGCCTAAAGTCTAGAATTTCTAGGTTAATTTTGGTCTAGGCAGATTTGATGACCTATTTTTGCCTAGCAAATTGGTTGGGTTAGGGTCAGAATTAGGGTTCCTAATCCTCATGAAAAATTTTCTACTATATCTAAGCTTTTCATAGGTTCAAGAATCAGGTCATTTAGAGCTTTCTACAATGAGTTATGCCTATTTGAACATTTACTATTCATATGATCATTTCTACAGGTCCAGATTAGGTCATTTTGGATTCATACCAATTTTAAGGCAATTTGTGGTTAGTTTCTAAGTAAGGTTCCTTCCTAAAATTTGTGGCTTTAGGTCTTATGTTTCATCTCCAATTGGCCTCACACCAATTAGAGTAAGGTAGCTCTACTTATAACTATAAAAGCACATTGGACTCAGAGGTCCAGAAATCCAGCACACAAGCAATACTTCCAATTGCTCAATTCAATCCAACAACACACTTCAAAGCTCAACCAGTTCTCATCAAATGGTTAATATTTGACCTCAAACACTTTACTTGAGCATCAAGGCACAAAACCCCAATTTCTCCCAAAACCTTAACTTCCATAATCACAATTCTTGCATAACACGTGTAAATCAACATACTACTCATATATACTTGTTAGGCAACATTAGCAAACACATTAATTTCTATCAATTCATCAAAACCTCCACCTCACCTATGGTAGCAGAAATTTAGGTTCAACCAACCATGCATATTTTTCATCATTTTCTTTAAAATTTTTATGCATCTCAACTTAAATTCAAGTAATATCCAAGAATTTCAAACAAACTTGCACATACCTCAATTATGAGATTTCCAAGCTAGCTAATTCTTCCTTTTCTCCTTTTCTTTTTGCTACTAATCTCTTAAGCAAGGTCTAAAATTAAGTTTTTGTGTTGGGAGTTATGGAAAATAAGGAAGAAATTCAAGGGAAATTAAGCTTGAAAAAAATCAAAAATGGGGGAAGAGAGGTGAGGGTGTTGGTTCGGCCAAGAGAGAATTTGAGGAAGAAGATAGCTTTTTCCAATTTTTAATCTTTATCTCTTATTTATATTTATTTATCTAATTGTAATTGGTCAAAATTTTTAATTAGGTCATCATGACCTCATGTTTATGTCATAATTAGAGTTAAATTTCATTTCTTCTATTTTCTTTTCTTCTTTTCTCTACTCATTTCCATTTGAATTTTTTTTATTAATAGTTCTTCATATTTTATTGCATTAATCTCACTTAATTAAATTGACATTTTAGTCAAAAGTGAACTCTCTAAGTGAAATGACCAAAATGCCCTTCATTGAACTTATCGAGTCATAATTGTCTTTACCAATTAGTATAAATTTTCTCACATTTTGTTGACATTTTATTGTCATTTAAACCTCATTAATCCTTCAATTAAATCCCAAATAATTATTTCACCAATTTCCTCATGAGTCTGGGGTTGGCAACTAAACCCACAGTTGCTTCCCGTTAGGGTTACCCATCGCCGAAACCTTGTGCTCCTTAATCCCTTTGCATTTCATTCTCTTTGCATTTCATTCTTTGATTTCTCTTTAACTTTGCTTATCATTGTTTAGCTTATTTATGGCTCCTCACTCTATTTTAAATATAGTTTCAGACATTCTGGCTGTCCAATTAGACATTAGTCACCGGAACAGTAGAATATATGGACTACCTAAAGTGAAGGCGTTACACCTTTCTTAACACTTGTACATGGCTTTCAATTCCTCTGGACTGAATGATTATATCATCCACATAGACTTTTACTTCTTTATGCATCATGGAATAATGTGACCATAGCGCGTTGATAGGTAGCTCTAGCATCCTTCAATCTAAAGGGCATTACTCGGTAGCAAAATACTCCCCTCTGGGTGATGAAGGCCATCTTCTCCTTGTCATCTTCATCCATCAAGATCTGATTATATCCTGAGAGTCCGTCAATACATGAGCATCTCCCCAATCCTACAGTGTTATCCACTAGCACATCTATATGTGGGAGAGAAAGTCATCTTTCAAACTTGCCTTATTGAGGTCCCTATAGTCCACACATATTCTTACCTTACCATCTTTCTTCATTACCGGGACAACATTAGCTATCCACTCAGGATACTTTACCACCTCTAGGAATCTAGCATTGCACTATTTTTTAACTTTATTCCTAACCTTGAGCAGCGTGTTAGGGTTTATTCTTCTCAGTTTCTGTTTTACTGGGGCTGTCCCAAGAATTAGGGGGATCTTATGTGTCATTATTTGGGGATCCAGTCCTAGCATGTTATCATAACTGAAAGAGCGAAAGTATGAAAATTGTTAGATTACAACATTGAATTCAAAAATTTTCTTCTAGGGTCTCATGCATCATGTCATATCCATTATGTGCTTAATTGATTTCAATGTTCAATTGCATATTAAAACATTTTTAATATGTATTAGGATCTATATTTTCCATTTAAGATTTTTGAATTAACAAATCAATTCATTTGAACCCTAGATTGATACAAGAATATGTGCACTAACCTTTTGATGCATTGTAGATGTAATTGGCGTGGACAAGCTAGAGGGACAACTCTTGGGGTCCCTCTAGCTTGTCCACACTAAGATCACCAATGGCAGCCCCTTAAACCAACTTCTCAAGCCTTGCCAACCAATTAAAAATTAGGGATTTGCCTTTAGAGAGGTTGTAGATGTGTATAAGATACTAGAAACAATTTCTAGCAATTTTAATTCAAAGAAAACAATTGATTTCTCTTTGAATTGATGAGAAAAGATGAAGGGAGGAGATGGAGGAAGAGGTGCCGCCACACATAGAGAGAATAAGAGTGTTGGCTGATTTTTTGTTTTCTCATAACATCACTTTATATAATTAGGTCATCATTTAAAACTCTTATCACATGTCATCACCTGATTGCATCTTAATCTTAATTGACCTAATCACATTAAGCCAAGTGTCAAAGCTAGATTTAATCTTAACTTTGATCACCTTGCGTGATAGGAAGACAAATGGCAAACTTATATGGTGCCACATGTCATCTTGTGAAATGACCAAATTACCCTTGTGTTTTAATTTTGTGTTCTTAACCCAAAATAATTACTTCTCCTCTTCTAATCAATTTATATCAAATATAAATTAATTAATTAATCTCCATTAATTAATTTCTCATAATTAAATTTATATTTAAACACTTTAAATATAAATTTAACTTGTACTATACATCCAATAACCTATATTTGGTTTCAAGCCATGCTAGGGACTTTGCAATCTTATTACAAACCAAACCTATTTAATTAATTAATTAAACTCTTTAATTAATCAATTAAAACACATTTAACTTGGTGATTAACTTGTGTATGTGTGTGACTTACTAAGCTCATCACTAATTTGCAATGAGATATGATATTAACTCTTAATATCATCAGAACTCTTTCTTATCATAAATGATTTCTCTAAATCATTTTAGGCATCTCATAGACCATGGTTGACACCTAGCATAGCATGCCATGGCCACCTAATCATTAACAAGGAATACCTTTGAATGAACCTATAATCATATGTTACCATGCACTAGAATCTCTCTATTACAAAATCCTAATTTAAGCTGGAGTCATGGTTTATGTTAAACCCCATTTGCTATGAATATTATGTTCTCTGTTAATTCCAGTTCTTAATTAATTAGATTTTCTTGTTAGAAACTCTTTTCTGACTAAATCTAACTGTCCTGGCCAGAAACTTGAAACATCAAGAACAATTAAATGAACATAGGACTTTATCCCTATTTACTTAGGGTAACAGATTCCATCTTGATCAACACCTACCTCCATATATAAATAGTGGGAGCCAACACATGCCCATATACCCATACACAGTACAAGTATGAAAGCAGTAGCAAACTCAAACCACCTATATACAAGATAATTGTGTTATCTCAGGTCTAAAGATTATATGCACTGATATGATATATGACAATGTATTGACAAGAGTAAACTCCATGTGCTTGTCATATGCATCACTGGTTCGGCCTACTTATCATGTATAAGTGCCTATCATATTTGTTATATGGCATGAGACTCACCATTCCATCTTATTTATATCTCATATAAATACCTTGGGAACAAATATGATTACAATCTTTCTGGATAAGTCATGTCCTTATTGTGAAGTATCCTCGATTGTGAACCAATTTATGATACTTTGTGAACAAATTTATGTCACTCATATTCTTAACAACTTAAGAATAGAATTTTTTAACAAAATATCAATGGACCTTTTCTGTTACACATAAATACATTATGTAAACAGAAAAGTGAGATTGAATTTTAATAATAAAATATGTACAAGATACATACTAAATGATATGCTCTAGGGCATACTATTAACAATCTCCGACTAGCACTAGAGCCATTCATTACAATATCTTAGACCCATCTTCTCAAGATGTCGCTATAACTGAGCTTGTGACATAGGCTTCGTGAATGGATCAGCTAGATTTTCAGCTGATGCTATTTTCTGCATGGCAACATCGCCTTGCCCAACTATCTCTCTGATAATGTGGTAGCGCCTTTGTATGTGTTTGGATTTCTAGTGAGACCAGGATTCCTTATCCAAACAGCTTCCTTTGCAGTACTTGATGCAGCAATATACTCAGCCTCAGTAGTAGAATCTGCAGTCGTACTCTGTTTGAAACTCTTCCAACTGACTGCACCTCCATTACAAATCAACACATACCCAGAGGTAGACTTTCTATCATCGATATCTGATTTGAAATCAGAATCAGTATAACCATCCAATTGGAAGTCACCACCTCCATAAATCAAGAATGAATCCTTAGTTCTTCTCAAGTACTTAAGGATATTCTTGACAGCTATCCAGTGTTCCAAACTTGGATTGGATTGAAACCTGCTTGTCAAACTAACAGCATGTGCGATATCTAGCCTAATACACATCATTGCATACATCAAACTTCCAATAGCCGAAGCATATGGAATCCTGGCCATTTTTTCTCTTTCTTCAGGTGTCTTTAGAGACATCTCTTTAGAAATGTGGATACCATGTCTCACTGGTAACAATCCTCTCTTGGAATTAAGCATGTTAAACCTCTTTAAAACCTTTTCCAAGTATAGACTTTGGAATAAATTAATTATTCTTTTCACTCTATCTCTATAGATATGAATTCCAAAAATATAGGTTGCCTCCCCTAAGTCTTTCATGGAGAATGTATTTGACAACCATACCTTTACAGCTGTCAACATACCTATGTCATTGCCTATCAACAGAATATCATCTACATATAAGATAAGGAAAGTGATAGCACTATCACTAACCTTTTTATATACACATGGTTCATCCACATTTTTTATAAAACTAAATGACTTAATGGCTTCATCAAAACGGATGTTCCAACTCCTCAAAGCTTGTTTTAACCTATAAATGGATCACTTTAGCTTGCATACCTTGAAACCATCTTGGGATTCAAAACCCCTAGGTTGTTCCATGAAAATGTTTTCTTCAATGTATCCATTGAGAAAAGCTGTTTTGACATCCATCTGCCAAATCTCATAATCATAGTATGCAACTATTGCTAATAGAATCCTAATTGATTTAAGCATCGCAACAGGCAAAAAAGTCTCCTCATAATCGATTCCTTGCCTTTAGTGAAACCCTTTCGCTATTAGCCTTGCTTTATAGGTCTCTACTTTTCCATCAGAACTAATTTTCTTCTTGAAAACTCATTTATTCCCTATAGGTACAATACCTTCAGGTGGGTCAACAAGATCCCAAACTTGATTCTTATACATGGAATCAATTTTAGATTTCATAGCTTCAATCCATTTTGAAGAGTCTATATCTGATATAGCTTCTTCATAGGTAAGTGGATCATCTCCATGATCTACTTCTTCATTAGTAAAAAACTCTTGTTCATCTTTATGAAGAAAACCATATTTCACTAGTGGGTGAGATATCCTGATTGATCTATGAGGAATAACTGTAGATGTTTCATCAATAGGTGTAGGTTGACTAGATGGATCTATATCCATTTGATCTGTTGGTTTGTCAAAATTCTCTAATTCTAATTCTATTTGCCTTGCTTTGCCTCCTTCTTGAATAAACTGTTGTTCAAGAGAAGTGGCATCTCTGCTTACCACAACCTTTAGTGATAAATCGACCATTTTCTGATCTGGTTTCCAATTTATCAGTGTTCATTTTTTTTATATAAGCTGGACAACCCCAAATCTTAACATGCTTAAGACTTGGTTTTCTTCCATGCCATATCTCATAAGGTGCAGAAGAAACTGATTTTCATGGAATCCTATTCAGAATATGCAAAGCTGATTCTAATGCAAATCCCCAAAAGGAGATTGGCATATCAGTATAGCTTATCATACTGCGTACCATATCTAATAGGGTACGATTTCTCCTTCCAGATACACCATTTAGCTATGGCATTTCTAAAGGAGTCAGTTGAGAAATAATGCCATATTCTTTCAAGTATTCATCAAATTCAGTACTTAAGTATTCACCTCCAGGATCTGATCGAAGAGTTTTAATACTTTTTCCTGTTTGATTTCCTACTTCAAATTTAAACTCTTTGAACTTTTCAAAGGATTCATGTTTGTATTTCATCAAATACAAATACCCAAGCCTTGATTTATCATTAGTAAAGGTAATAAAGTAATGAAAACCACCTCTAGCCATTTCTTTAAATGGACCACATACATCACTATGTATTAGCTCTAAAATATTTTCAGCTCTTAGTCCTTGTCCAACAAAGAGTGATCTAGTCATTTTGCCCCAAAGGCAGGATTCACAAGTTGGAGTAGGCTCAGAACCCAATGACGATAAAATCCCCATTTTCTCCAGTTTTGCAATCCTATCCTCTGCAACATGACCTAATCTTAAGTGCCAAATATATTTTGAACTTGAGTTGATTTTCACTATGGCATTGCATTCTTTTAGATTGCTTATATTCATTTTGTGTTTATCATTATTATCCAAATAATAAAGACTATCATGCATATAACCTAAGCCAATATATTTATTTCTAAAATAAATATTGCAAACATCATCTGTGAACTGAAATTCATAGCCATTTCTATCAAACTAGATATAGAAATGATGTTCTTAAAGGTATCAAGTACATATAAAATATTATTCAATCACAAAACATGTCCAGACATGTAAAAAGATTTAGATCCTATGGCTAAAGCTTCAACAGTCGAGCCATTGCCGATCCGGAGTCTAACATCTCAAAAACGCAAGTTGCTACTATTTGCTAGTTTCTGCATATCATAAGAAATGTGAGAATTGGCACCAGTATCTAAAACCCAAGCTGTAGATGAACTATGAGCATCATCAGCATCTAAAAAACAGGATATAGACATACCTTCTGAAGGTGTATCCTTCTTGTTCTTCAGAGAAGCAAGATACTCTAGGCAGTTCCTTTTCCAGTACCCATCCTTCTGGCAGTGGAAACACATTCCTTTGCCTCTATCAGCTTTGGTCTTCCCTTTTTGTTTAGCTATCTTCTTGGAAGGACCAGGAATTGTTAGTAGTATGCCCTAGAGCATATCATTTAGTATGTATCTTATACATATTTTATTAATAAAAGGCATTTTCATTTTTTCGTTTACATAATATATTTATATGTAATAGAAAAGGTCCATTGATATTTTGTTAGAAATTATATTCTTAAGTTGTTAAGAATATGAGTGACAGTATTTCTAGCACAAAGTATCATAAATTAGTTCACAATCGAGGATGCTTCACACAGGACATGACTTATCTAAAACGATTGTTTTCATGTTTATTCCCAATGTATTTATAAGAGATATAGATAACATGGAATGGTGAGTCTTGTGCCATATAACAAACATGATAGGCACTTATGCATGATAAGTAGGCCGAACCAGTGACATTTATTACAAGCACATGGAGTTTACTCTTGTCAATGCATTGTCATAAATCATATCAGTGCATATAATCTTTAGACCTGAGATAGCACAGTTATCTTGTATATAGGTGGTTTGAGTTTGATACTGCTTTCATACTTGTACTGTGTATGGGTATATGGGCATGTGTTGGCTCCTACTAGTTATATATAGAGGTAGGTGTTGATCAAGATGGAATCTGTTACCCTAAGTAAATAGGGATAAAATACTATGTTCATTTAATTGTTCTTGATGTTTCAAGTTCCTGGCCAGGACAGATAGATTTAATCAGAAAAGAGTTTCTGATGAGAAAATCTTTTTAATCAAGAACTGAAATTAAAAGAGAACATAATATTCATAGCAAATGGGGTTTGACATAAACCATGACTCAAGCTCGAATTGGGATTTTGTAACAGAGAGATTCTAGTACATGGTAACATATGATTATAGGTTCATTTAAGATAAACCTTATTACTAATTGGGTGGCCATGGCATGCTATGCTAAGTGTTAACCATGGTCTATGAGGTGCATAAAATGATTTAGAGAAATAATTTGTGGTAAGAAAGAGTTCTGATGATATTAAGAGTTGATATCATATCTCATTGCCAATTAGTAATGAGCCTAGTGAGTCACACACATACACAAGTAATCACCAAGTTAAATGTGATTTAATTAATTACTTAAAGAGTTTAATTGATTAATTAAATAGGTTTGGTTTGCAATTAGATTGCAAAGTCCCTAGCATGGTTTGAAACCAAATCTAGGTTATTGGATGTATAGTATAAGTTAAATTTTATATTTAAAGTGTTTAAATATGAATTTAATTATGAGAAATTAATTAATAGAGATTAATTAATTAATTTATATTTGATATAAATTGATTAGAAGAAGAGAAATAATTATTTTAGGTTGAGAACTCAAAATTAAGGCACAAGGGTATTTTGGTCGTTTCACAGGATGACATGTGGCACCATGAGATGGTGACACGTGACACTGCACATAAGCTTGCCATTTGTCTTTTAATCATGTAAGATAGTCAAAGTTAAGATTAAATCTAGGTTTGACATTTAGCACAATGTGGTTGGGTTAATTAAACTAAGAGCCAATCAAAAGGTGACATGTGGCAAGGGTTTTAAGTGGTGACCTAGCTATATAAGGGAAATGATGAAAAGAAAAATTACAAGCTGCTGTTTTTCTTTTGTGCGCCACCCAAAGAGCCTCTCCCTTCTCTTCTTCTTCATTTATCATTAATTCAAAGAGAATAGCCAACATTCTCTTGAATTAAAATTACTAGAAATCATTTCTAATGTCCTGTATGCATCTATAACGTCTCTAAAGGCAAAACCTGATTTTCTAATTAATTGGAAAGGCTTGAGAAACTATTCAAGGGGCTAACATTGGTGATCTTGGTGTGGAAAAGCTAGAGGGACAACATCTAGTGTCCTAGGCACATCCCAAAGGTGCCAAACACAACTGCAGTGCATCAAAATGTTAGTGCACTTGTCATTGATTTAATCTAGGGTTCTAATGAATTAATATGTTAATTCTAAAATCTTAAATGACAAATGTAGATCCAAAAATATATTAAAAGTGTTTTAATATGCTGTTTATCATTGAAATCAAATAGATAAATAATGAATCTTGCATGATGCATGAGACCCTAGAAGAAAAGTTTTGAATTCAATGATCTAAACTTATGTTTTTCATGCTTTCGCTCCTTCAAGAATTTGAGGTTTCTTTTTCTTATTGCCCTTCTTCTTGTTGGACTTTCCAGTAGAAGAAGATGCAATCAAAGCTACTTCTTTTCCTTTATTGCCCGGTATATTCTTTTGGGCAATAACCAGCATGTTAAGTAAACCAGCCAAGGTGTATTCCTGCTTAGTCATATGGAAATTTGTCACAAAATTCCCAAATGACTCAGGTAGGGACTGAAAGATCAAATCTGTCTACAGTTGGAAATCCATGTGAAAGTCAAGATGTTCCAACTGCTCAATAAGTCGAATCATCTTGTGGACATGATCCCCAACATTCTATCCCTTAGACATCCTTATGCGGAATAGTTGTCTAGATATCTCATACCTAGCATTTCTGCTGTGCTCACCATACAACTCTTGCAGGTGAAGGAGGATCTCACTTGCATATTACATATTTTCATGTTGCTTCTATAACTCATTACTCATAGAAGCAAGCATGTAACACTTGGCTCTCATATCATGCTCCTTCCACTTGTCCAAAGTTTCATGTTCCTCTTGAGTGGCCTCTGGAGGTAAAGGACTAGGGACCTTTGAGTCTAAAACATATCCTATATGTTCAAGGTTCAGGACAAGTTTCAAATTTCTGAGCCAATCAAAAAGATTAGGTCCTGTCAACCTATTGTGATCAAGTATACTCGCAAGGATATTGGATGGTGGTGGTTGTTGTGTGCTCGTTATTATCCGAAGAATAACTGCAAAAAAATAACCAGATTAATTAGTAAATGTATCATGTAATTAACCAAAATGATTATGATCTCTTAATCAAATTGGTCCTCCTACTAACTTAGCGAATCCTACACTTCCAAAGTAGGAAACGAAAATCGTAATTGGATAGATTTCTAGTGGGTGATTGAATTCTTATAGTCTTATTGATCATCCTTAGGCACGTCAATTATTGAAATTACAATAAACTGTAAGTGAGCAACTCCTTGCCCATCACATCTAATGTGAGGTTCAATCCTTTTACCTAGCACCTAATGCTCAAAATCTCAGGCACATCCATTAGTCTTATCTTTCATTAGTTAACTTGATCCCATTGAGCTAGTAAACATGCAAATAATTTTAATGTCCTCAGGCACATCCATTATTGACCCCAAAACCATTTACATATTTACAACATCTCATGCTTAATAATTATTCTTAAGAAAATCTTTTAAATTAATTGCATCATATGCTAGTATTTAAAATTTCTTAAAATAATTGCCTCAATGGATGGCCCATGATATAATTACCTTAATTATACCATTTCCAACTTAATCATTTGTTTGGAAGATTTAGTGGTCGACTTAATTACTATTATGGTCTCACTTTGCACATTATCCAATTAGCATACATATATCATATACTTGCATACATTCCCATACATCTCATGCATACATGGATAAGCATATAATATGGTATGATCATGGACTTTCTAAGGGATTCAATTCTGAGCCACCAAGAATTGAATCAGGGCATTTCTAGGTGCATTTCATTCATTCATATTACAAGAGTTGTTAAAGGAGTACATAATCAATACTTGATCTTGAATTTCTCCCACTGGTCCCACCAATGCTCTTAACCTCCTTGATCTTCTTGCAATCCAATTACATAGTAATCCTTGGCATACCAAAGTGAATTTACAAGAACATGGACTTTAAAATCTTCAAATAAATGAAATTACAACCCAAAAATATTACAATAATTATAATACAATGCCACCAAAATAAAATTAATTATTTTACAACCCAAAGAAAAATAAAAGAAATAAATCCAATCACATTGGTCTTTTATCGTCCATGGTCATCCATCATGCATATTACCATTTAACAATTAAATAAATATACATACTAAAATTAAATTGAATATCTCATATTCAACTAAAAAATTCAGATTTGAATCTCATTCAACCAAATTTAAAAATTCATATTTGAATCTTATTCAAAATAAATTTAAAAATTCAGATTTGAATCTCATTCAACCAAATTTAAAAATTCAAATTTGAATATTATTCAAAATAAATTTAAAAATTCAGATTTAAATCTCATTCAACGAAATTTAAAAATTCATATTTGAATCTCATTCAAATAAATATAAAAATCCATATTTGAATCTCATTCAAACAATTAAATCAAAATTTAGTTGTGTCATTAAAACTCCTAATTAAACATTTTAATTAGTCATGGGCCTAATTATGGGCCTTGAAACCAATCTCACACTCAAGCCCAAAAACCATGCACATGGTTGAATGAACCAAACCATGCGCACCAATGGTGCTCTACACCTTACCGCCACATTGTTGGTCCAACCAGCAATGAATCAATCAACTTTTGATCAAATCACACAATTAAGTCAGATATTAAATAATCTAAATGGCAAATATAGTGGCTCTGATACCAATTAAAGGAGTGGAAGCATGAAAATTGTTAGATTAGAACATTGAATTCAAAAATTTTATTATAAGGTTTCATGCATCATGTCATATCCATTATGCACCTAATTGATTTCAATGTTCAATTGCATATTAAAACACTTTTAATATGTATTAGGATCTACATTTTCCATTTAAGATTTTTGAATTAACAAATCAATTCATTTGAACCTTAGATTGATATAAGAATATGTGCACTAACCTTTTGATGCATTGTAGATGTAATTGGTAACTTTGTGAAGCACCTAGGACCCCAAGAGTTATCCCTCTAGCTTGTCCACACCAAGATCACTAATTGTAGCCCCTAAACCAGCTTCTCAAGCCTTGCCAACCAATTAGAAATTAGGAATTTGCCTTTAGAGATGTTGTAGATGTGTATAAGACACTAGAAATAATTTCTAGCAATTTTAATTCAAAGAAAACAATTGATTTCTCTTTGAATTGATGAGAAAAGATGAAGAGAGGAGATGGAGGAAGAGGTGCTACCACACATAGAGAGAATAAGAGTGTTGGCTAATTTTTTGTTTTCTCATAACATCACCTTATATAATTAGGTCATCATTTAAAATCCTTGTCACATGTCATCACCTAATTGCATCTTAATCTTAATTGACCTAATCACATTAAGCCAAGTGTCAAAGCTAGATTTAATCTTGACTTTGATCACCTTGCATGATAGGAAGACAAATGGCAAACTTATGTGGTATCATGTGTCACCATCTCATGGTGCCACATGTTACCCTGTGAAATGACCAAATTACCCTTGTATTTTAATTTTGAGTTCTCAACCCAAAATAATTATTTTTCCTCTTCTAATCAATTTATATCAAATATAAATTAATTAATTAATCTCCATTAATTAATTTCTCATAATTAAATTCATATTTAAACACTTTAAATATAAATTTAACTTGTACTATACATCCAATAACCTAGATTTAGTTTCAAGCCATGCGAGAGACTTTGCAATCTTATTGCAAACCAAACTTATTAAATTAATTAATTAAACTCTTTAATTAATCAATTAAATCACATTTAACTTGGTGATTAACTTGTGTATGTGTGTGACTTACTAGGCTCATCATTAATTGGCAATGAGATATGATATTAACTCTTAATATCATCAGAACTCTTTTTTACCATAAATGATTTCTCTAAATCATTTTAGGCATCTCATAGACCATGGTTGACACTTAGCATAGCATACCATGGCCACCCAATCAGTAATAAGGAATACCTTTGAATGAACCTATAATCATATGTTACCATGCACTAGAATCTCTCTGTTACAAAATCCCAATTCGAGCTGGAGTCATGGTTTATATCAAACCCCATTTGCTATAAATATTATGTTCTCTTTTAATTCCAGTTCTTGATTAATTAGATTTTCTTGTCAGAAACTCTTTTCTGACTAAATCTGTCTGTCCTGGCCAAGAACTTAAAACATCAAGAACAATTAAATGAACATAGGACTTTATCCCTATTTACTTAGGGTAACAGATTCCATCTTAATCAACACCTACCTCCATATATAACTAGTAGGAGCCAACACATGCCCATAGATCCATACACAGTACAAATATGAAGGCAGTATCAAACTCGAACCACCTATATACAAGATAATTGTGTTTTCTCAGGTCTAAAGATTATATGCACCGATATAATATATTACAATGCATTGACAAGAGTAAACTCCATGTGCTTGTCATATGCGTCACTAGTTTGGCCTACTTATCAAATATAAGTGCTTATCATGTTTGTTATATGACATGAGACTCACCATTCCATCTTATTTATATCTCATATAAATATTTTAGGAACAAACATGATTACAATCTTTCTGGATAAGTCATGTCCTTATTGTGAAGTATCCTCGATTGTAAACCAATTTATGATACTTTGTGCTAGAAATACTGTCACTCATATTCTTAACAACTTAAGAATAGAATTTTTAACATAATATCAATGGACCTTTTCTATTACACATAAATACATTATGTAAATAGAAAAGTGAAATTTCCTTTTAATAATAAAATATGTACAACTCTATGGGAACACATCAATGAACTCCTTTAGTAGTTGGATCATGTCCTCTAACTCTTCATTATTTACAACTTGAGCTTCTTTTTATTTTTTTCGGTCCCTAAATTTAAGGTGCTCATTTCATCTCCACAGGGCACTAGAGTGGGTTGGTTCATTTCCATTTGCTCTTTTAAGTGCACAGACTCTTCTTTAGAATCGCTTGTGTCCGTGTCAACTATGGGACTTTCAAAGTTAACATAGGGAATTTCAAAGTCAATTGAATTATTATGTCTTGATTGATCAATAGTCCTGAAGAAATAAAAATGGAGTATATTAAAGGATGGATTTTAATGACAGACTTTTAAAAGAAAATATTGGACACAAAATTTGGAAAATGCGTTATTAATTTATTAATGTTCTATCATAACAAAAGGTCCATTCACAGTTACACTTGACACCATGGACAAAGTGGTCAAGTGTTGGTAACCAAACATTCATTACTCTAAGAAAAGTATAGGGACATCCTTTGCCCCCCAATTATCAAGCTCTTGATTTCCTTTTATTTGCATAATCAGCATTTATGGTTCCAAAGCATCCCCTATGCATTCTATCATTTTCACATTGCCTTCTTTACCAGTTTCGTGGTTAGTCAATGGATTAGTTCCAACATTAGAAGTTGCACTTCCACCTTCTATCTTTAACTAACCCACCCACTTTTGATAAGGGATTGTACCTTACCTTTGAGAGCTCCACAATTATCTGTTGAGTGACCAACTGCCGCCGCCCCCCCCCCCCCCTCTTCCCGCCATGGTATTCACAATAAGCATTTGGATCACACCACATCGGATATGGGGATTGCAAAAGGTCAAGTGGTATGGGGACTATCTGGTTTATGCTCATAAGGTAGCAATAAATCTCACTTAACGGCATAGGCAGTGGTGGGTCGGGATTCCTGGGTGGCAGTAGATTGGTTTGTGGACTAGGTGGTCAGATGAACTAATTTGTTTGAGTCAGCGGACGTGAAATGTCAGCGGTTAGTTGTGAGACTTATTGTGGTTAGGGATAAGAATATTTTGGAAACTGTAGTGGAAAATTAGCTACCATCAGTTTTTGGTAAGGAAATCAAGAACGGTAGGTATTTTATGGGGGGTATGGTTGATAGGCCAGTTACGTCACATTGTGCACTTCCCCTTCCATTTTCTACCCAGAATTTATCGTACTTTTCACTGAACTTTTCCCTACTGCCTTATGTAACCTCCCTAGTCTTAAATTTGCTTCAATTCTCTCCCCAGTCTGTATAATGTCAGCAAATTTATTGGAGGTGATCTCAATCATCATATTAAAATAAGGAGCTTTCAGCATTTTAATGTGCAGGGAACAGAGCCCATTGTCTGTCACTCGTGGATATACTTCTACGGCTTTTTCTTTCCACCTCTGAGCATATTCCTTGAAGCTTTCTCCTTCTTTTTACACCAAGTTTTGGAGGTCCCTCCTGGTTGGGGCCACATCACAATTAAACTTATATTGCTTTAGGAATGCATCTTCTAGGTCTTTCCAAGAGTGCAATTTACTTCTATCCAACAGAAAATACCAACGTAAAGATGGACCGAAAAGACTCTCGTGGAAGAAATGGATCAATACCTTGTCATTGTAAGATAGTGCTAACATCTTTGCTGTATAAGTGGCCAAAGGTATGCGAGGATCAACAGTGCCACTATACTTCTCAAACTCGGGGATTTTGAACTTGGGAGCTTCCACTACATTAGGGACTAATCTTAAGGCAAAAACATCTAGTGAGCCATACATATTCAACCCTTCGATGGCTCTTATTCACTCCTCTAGAGTGGATAATTTCTCACTCTCCTTTTCTTTCGCCTTATCTGCCCTAATAGGTCCATACACAACCCCTCTTACTGCTAGTGAATTGGTAACTGGTTGTACTGAAGGGTTTGGTAGGATTATAGGACTAGGTGCTAATAAGTAATGTTCAATGTAAGGAATGGCCTGGGTATAAGGCATACTAGCGAATTGGGCCACAAGAGGGAAAGATGTCTCATTAGTCTAGAACATAAAGACATGGGGATTGGTTTGAGTATTAGCAACGGCTGCTGGATTAGTATTTAGTAGTTGGAAAGAGGTTGAGGGTTGGTCTTGGGGACACTAAGCACTAGAATCTCCAATCATTATTGAGACATTTGGGTTATGAGTGGGAAATATTGTTTCTTTATTTTTTGGCCATTTTCCTCATTAACTTTATTAGCTCAGAAACTTGCTCCTTTAATTCAGAGACTTAGCCTTGTAAACTCTGAACTTGTTCCTACTCCTCCATCCTTATCCTTCTTATTCCTGCTCAAGTTAAGTAAACTTTTGACGGAGTAGTAGATTACTTTACCATATCCACTTTGAGTTGAGCAATGTTAGCTTTTCTTAATCTGCAAGTGGGCAAACATATTATTGTATTTACTTGGCTTCTTTATTTAGTTATTATTTTTATGATCAAAAGGATATGGCGACAATTCAATTATCATGTTTGCAAAAGGGTAGTTTGAATCATTGAGCCAATGGCATCATTCAATAGTCCAACCATGAATGACGGGGTCATGCATATGTTCATGGTATTTATTCATGTCATGCTCATGACTTTTCGCTTAGCTCTGACGAGGATTAATCCTTCGGAAGTTTTGCTATTCATTCATTATTGTGATCTCATCAACTGACTGATTTGAAGATACCATTGAGTTTACTCTTATTTACTCTTTACAATTGAAGATCTTATGATACCTGATCATGTGAGGATAAAAATGAAAATGCATGATTTAAGTAATCTCGAGTTGTACTGTTAAGGTAAATATTATCTATACATCCGTCAAGGTAGAAAGATGTTTAGCCTACTTTAACAATACGATTCGAAATTACCTTTTTTAAAAGATGGAAGATGCTCAAATGATAAATAAAGTAAAAGAAGAGAATGGGCATCCCTTTTGTCTTATGAATGAGATAATCCTAATACCGGGTAGGCGCTATCTAATTGGATGATTCTACCCTTAGAGATGGCTCACTAGAGCTCTTGACTAGCATAATGGTTTAGCTCAGGTCTAGCTTTCTAAAGTTTAAAGGTTCTCAAATTGTCCCTACTGTGAACAGTAGAGCCCCATTCCATTACCAAGATACTAACAAGAAAATCCATGGGTATCACAACAAATGAAGCGAGTTCCAATCACGAATACTAACAAGGTAGAACCCACGGGTACCGCTACCCGACTCCCTCCTACTTTCCAAAGGATAAAAAAGCCCAGGTATAGGGCTAAAGTGTGTAAGGACATTGTGTAAGTGTTAAGTGTGTGAAGGGACATATCTACCACTTCCTTATTCAGGGGAATTTAAACGATGCTTGCCACAACACATAATAAGCCAAATAATTAAAACAATCAAAAGTAAAAAATAATAGTGATAATCTAAATGTTAAGGCCTTCAATTTTGTAAGTTAAATCCCACAATTATTGATTTTAATTTACAAGAGAACAAGATTAAATCTACTTTTAAACCTCTAAACCAGGGTTAATTTAAGTCCCCAGTGGAGTCGTCAAGCTTTCACAAGGGTTTTGCAGTCACCAGATGATTCTCACTAAAGCGAAAAAACTGAGGAGCTGCCACTTTAATTTTGAGGGAAATTAAAGAAAACCATTTGTAAAAGAAAGTTTATAAAAACTCCTTCTAAAATAGAGATTCTAGGTTCAGGGTCCATGCACGGGTGGGGAAGGTGTTAGGCACCCCACCTCGTCCCTCAATGAGGGCAAGCAGATTTAACGATGTGCTCTTTATAATTTAAGATTGATAATTTTAGGGTTACAATTATGATGTTGGTCCTTGTTATTAATAAAAGGAATGTTTGATATTTCACCATTTTTGGGTTACCCAAGAACACTATGGGATGACCCTACAGTGAATTAGTGTTGTGTTTGTTCAATTTGTTATGTATTTTTTTATGTTCCTTTCTCCTCGAATTAGGAATCTAATTCCGAAGAGGTTTTATTCAGCTCCTAAAGATTCACAACAAGTGAGGAGGACTCTCGGCTCACATATTATGTATCTCATCATTGGCATTCAAATAACTGAGGGTGCGATGTGTGTAATGGATATACAATAACCGATATGGGTATAGATTTACATTCCTTCTAATTAGGACTGTAATTCAAAGAAAACCATTTGTAAAAATAAAGTTTATAAAAACCACTTCTAAAATAGAGATTCTAGGTTCAGGGTCCATGCATGGGTGGCGAAGGTGTTAGGCACCCCACCTCGTCCCTCAATGAGGGCAAGCAGATTTAACCATGTGCTCTTTATAATTTAAGATTGATAATTTTAGGGTTACAATTATGATTTTGGTCCCTGTCATTGATAAAAGGAATGTTTGATATTTCACCATTTTTGGGTTACCCAAGAACACTATGGGATGACCCTATAGTGAATTGGTGTTGTGTTTATTTAATTTGTTATGTATTTGTTAAGTTCCTACCTCCTCAAATTAGGACTCTAATTCTGAAGAGGTGTTATTCGATCACTAAATATTCACAACAAGTGAGGAGGACTCTCGGCTCACATATTATGTATCTCATCATTAGCATTAAAATAACTGAGGGTGCGGTATGTGTAATGGATATACAAGAACCGATATGGGTATAGATTTACATTCCTTTTAATTAGGACTCTAATTCAAAAGCGATGTGTTAATTAAAACCTGGAGAATTCCCTTCATTAATGAAGACTCTCAGTTAATGTAAGAAAGTCTCATCATCGGCATAATTATCAGTAAAACCTTTACCCGCATTGTTTCCCCTTAAAATGATTTAATGTTTTGGAACTACAGTATTTGTTAGTTAAACCGAACTGAAGGAAGAACTCTCCCTTGATAATATGAGGACCTTGAGAAGGACTCTTCATCGAGTCCCATTATCGAATTTGGGGTTCTTCGAAGGACTCTCCTGCGAACTGATTACTAGAATGTGTGATATATTTTATTAGTAATATTTTTTAAAAATAAGTGTTGGGGTTATCAAGGAAAGGAGTCTCTCCCGATCTCCCCAATTTAATGCCGAACAGGTTTATAAAATTCCAGACTATGGGAATCTAAGGAAAGGACTCTCTCCCGATCTCCCAATTTAACACCAAACAATTTATAAAATATAAAACTATGGGAATCCAACAAAGAACTCTCTCCTAATTCGTTTAATTTAATACCAAACAATTTTTATAAAATATAAGCCTACAGGGATTCTGGGAAAGGACTCTCTCCTGATCCCTCTATTTAATACTAACCAATTTTTATAAAATATAAAAGTACTAGGATTCTGGGAAAGGACTCTCTCCCGATTTCACTATTTAATACGGAGCAATTTTTATAAAATATAAAACTACTGAAATTCCAGGAAATGACTCTCCCTCGATCCCTCTATTTTGAAAACTGAGTTTTTTTTAAAGATCGCTAATGTTAAGCCAAACTCTTTCTCGATCCCCTTCTAGAAAATCGGAATAAGAATAGTGTATTACGCATGTAATTTCTCGACCCCTTTATTATCCGAACGTTCATGGTTTTCGATCTCATAACTTATGGTCCGAGTTTGTCTCGGTTTCCAATCTCGTGACTTATTACCTGAGCTTGTCTCGGTTCCTAATCTCCTGGTAATCATCCGAACCTTTCTACATTTACTTAAACTATACCTATTCATCCCAGTTATTTTCCCATTTTAATCAGATCGGAACTCTCTATGTCATCATTTCCATCCGTACTCCTTACAATACTTACGAAATTCAAGTGACTTTTATATCATCTAAACTTTTATTCTCATACTAAATAAAAATAAAAATAAAAATAAAAATCTTTGAGGTGACACTGACGTCACAATAGAAAGCCAAAGGTGATATTTATGAGATAAGTTAACCTGATACTATCCTTTCCTGAAAGTTTTGTATGACATAGTATCTTAAAAGTTCTTACATCATGAACATAGTTTAGTTATATTTGGAGAATAATAGGTTAAAACGCTTACCTATGGGGAGCTGAAGTGATGGAAGAGCCAATACTGATGTCGCGCAAAGCTGGAACTGCTAAAGCTGGGGTAACAAAGTGATTTAAGCTAATGGAGATGATGAAAACAAGATCTTGATGACGAACTAAGTTGGACCTTCGATATAGTGCACGAATATTGAGGATATGGATTGCAGTATTAGTAGCTTTAGTGATAAGATCCTTTAGAAAACTTGTTTTTAAAGTCTCTAGAAATCTTAAGAGCTTCAGAATGAAGGCAATAATGTTACAGCAATATTTAAATTCAGAGATTTCTCCCAGTACAGCGATTTTTTCTCCCTTCTTCTCCTTCTCTACAGTATTGCATGCAGGTATTTATAGGAGACGGGTGCTCCAAATGGAGGGCTAGGATTTCAGTAGGAAGGGATGTAACGCCCTCACTATAGGTAGTCTGTATATTTTACTGTTCTGACGACTAATGTCTGTTTGAACAGTCAAAATGTCTGGAACTACACCTAAACTATAGTGAGGAGGCATAAATTGAAGAAATAAATGTAAAGAAAATGTAAGAAAATTTTAGAGAATTTATTAATTGGTATAAAATAATAAAAATAACCCAATATATACTATGGAGGGCATTTTGGTCATTTCACCCCCAGAGGTGAATTTGACCTACATGTCAAATTAAAATTTAAGAGAATTAAAGCAATTAAAATAAATTAAAATTATAAATTTATTAGTGGGAAATGAGAAAAGAAGAGAAAGAAGAAGAAAAGAAGAAAAGAAAAGAAAGGAAAATAAAAAGACTTATGGCATTTAAAAAAAAAATAAAGTATAATAATTATAGAATATATATAAGACACAAGAGACAAAAATTCACCAACCACAAGTCTTCTTCATCTTCCTCTTCTCTCTCTTTGAGCCGACACCATGGAAGCTCTCTCTCCCTCCATTTTCTTCTTTCTCAAAGCTTGATTTCCCAAGCTTTCTCCCCATAAAACCTTAACCTCTTTTCACAAAAAATACTCCTCACACCCTAAGGAAGCTATAAATACCAAAAAGAAGCAAGAAAATTGAAGTTTAGTGAGACACACAAAAAGGTTAATGCTTTAAACTTTTAATCTCCTCTTTAAGCATGAATATCATGCTAAATCAAGTGAAAATTTGCATGAAATGGAAAAGAAAATTTGAAGGAAAGAACTCTTGATTTTTGGCATCCATGGAACTTGAAGTTTGTCGCTTGTAAGTAATGAAAAAAATGGTTCCATGAAAATGTGTGATGAGTTGAAATGTTGGGAGTTGATTGTGTAAGGTTTGTGTAAATTTAAAACTTTGGAAACTAGGGTTTGTGTAAATAATTGAGAAACTTGTGTAAATGCATGAATTTTACCTACTTGAGTTGCAATTGATGGTTATAGAAATGTCATATATGCTTATTTGGAGTTTGGAAGAAGGAGAAGATTGAAATTGGGAGTGTGAATTTTCTGCAGGTTATGTTGTTGTTGAATCTAGTAGATTTTTATTGCCATATCTCCCTTCGGGTTGCCCCTATTGGTATGAGGCCAATTGGAGGTGTTTTGGGACATCCAAACCTTCATTTTTTAAGAAGAAACCCTACCCAAATTCTGTCAAAATCATGACCAATTCTCTGCCCAAACCCGAATGACCAAACACTGAAAACCCAGAAAATGACCAAATGAATAGTATGTGTTCATTTGGTCATAACTCTCTATATATTGGTCCAAATAACCTAAAATTTACATCAATGGAAATCTTAGACATAGGGCTACACTTTTCATGAAGACCACTTGACCCAGTTTTGCCTTTAACCAAGTCAAATTGTTAGTATAAGTTGGGTCACTAAAACTGCCAACCCAGAAATTGACCAAAACAATGTTCCTTTTGTATGCCTGACCAGTTTTAGCAAAAATGCCATAACTTGGTCTCAAAAGTTGCAAATTGAGTGAAACTAGTGCCAAAAGTTTTATAAGAAATAGTATAATAATTTTTATGTTTTTCCCAAGCTCCAAAACCCATTGCATCCTAGGAAAAATATTAGCCAAAATTAGGAATTAAAATATGGAAAATGCTAAGTTGAACCCAGAATGCCATTTGATACCCATGTGTTCATTTGGCCATAACTCTCACTAGGAAATTCCATTTGACATGTGCCAATATGATCTAGAAACATGATACTTAGGGCTACAACATTGATTCAGACACATTTGCCAAATTCTAAGTGTAAAGACCCTAAAAAGAGGGACAAACATACTGCCTTGAAGATTGACTATTGCCTTTATAGGATTGAGAGTCCAGGTTAATACATAGAATATAACTCACTATACCAAGCTTGAATAATTATGAAATTGTACCTGGGATTCCCTAAGGCATAGAGGAACATATCTTGTGAAGGATTCTAAGTCTAAAAATGACCATAAAATGATCAAATGACTGGTCAAAATTTATTGACTAGGAATTGTAAATTCTGGATAGCTTAGAGGCAAAGGGACCAGTTATGGTATTTTGACCATAACTTGAGTTCTATAACCCCAAATTTAGTGATTCAAAGACTAAAATTCAAGTTTAAACATAGAGGAGCAATTGTTATGAAGGAAGTGTGACCAAATAGACATTCTAACCTAGTCAAATTCCTAGATAAAGATAACACATCAAAATGAACCTAAAGAAAGGTTCATGGGAAAAATGCTATACATGGTAATTAAAATATTCATAAGGCTAATTAAATATTAAAAATGATATGAATATGTAAATTGGGACTAATGTCCTATTAATATGAAATTAATGGTACAACTGAACAGTACCAAAAAATGGTAAAAGTGAATAGTATTAAAATAATTAAAATCATGCTTAATTGCCCATAGTATACCTAGACTTATTTATTAGGTTTGGATAAATTGGTATACCAATTAGGGACTACAGATAGCAGTACTGCCTATCGAGAAAATCATGAACTGACAATATATGTCTGGTATGATTGTTCCACAGGCTATATGCCTATTTACTGGCCATTATGCCTACTTTAATTTTGGCTTTACAAGCCTGACAGCGGGTCATGTGCCCAACAGCTGGCCTCGTGCCTGATAGATGTATATAGGGTAGACATATGGTTGTCAAACCCGTATACTCCCGTGTATCCAGCTCTTATAATCTATTATAGGTTTCTTGGGCACTGATAAAAAAAATTTAATTAAGACTTAAAATACAATAAGTAATCATAAAAGATTCCGATAACGTTAATTGTTTTCAAAGTGCAATAAAAATGTAAAAGACCCAGAAATTATTGTCGACACCATATTTTGGCCGACCCCCAGAATCAATAAACTTCGAAACCGATCCCCCAGCATTAAGTCTCCCTTTGCCAGCCAATTACATTTCCGACCTCTCCTTGCCATTTAACCACATTTCCGATCCCTCTTCACAGAGAATTGAATCAATGCTAAGTCCTCGTATCAGTTAAAGCCTTACTGGTCTCTCAAGTCACTCACCGATCTCTCAAGCCAATTGTCAAATTTCCTGACCATTCAAGTACATTCCCGATCTCTCTTGCCAAACAAAATTGAACCGACACTATATCTTTATGTCTTCGGTCTTATTGCCGATCTCTCATTTTAAGTTTAGGAATAATCAAGTTAAGATTCCAATCTAGTGTAATGATGATCTCGATCTTAAGTGGGTTCGTCAAATTTCCAATTTTAATCGAGTCCCGTTTAGCGTTGGTTCCCTACCGATCTGATGCTCATTGTGTTTTCCGATCTCTCACACTTAGGTTAATAATCACTTCCAGTTGCTTCGATATACTCAGACAATCAAGTGTTTAAATAATTTAGAAATTTTCTGATCACAACCATTCACCGAACAAAAGAGGCATTTCATTTCATTTCATTTCAGAATTTGTACAAGTCATTCGGCTGGGGGATCACCCCCAGCCTGATCTACATTTTGTCCATCTCCTCTCTCACCCTCAGCCTCCTCCTTGCTATCCTCACCTTCATCCTCAGGAGCCAGGTTGGCCATCCAAGAGAAGTCCTCCTCAGGATAACGCTTTTTTAGCTCGGCCAGGAGATCTCTGTGAGCTTTCACATAAGCACCGGCCACTCCAGTCACCATCTCTTCTTCTTTCGCTTTGAGCTCCTCAGCAAGGTGAGCAAGTTGAGCAGCTTCATCGGCCCGGAGCGCTTGCACTTCTTCAAGAGCATGATCTCGCTCAACCAGGACATGAGCTTGCTCGGCCAGCTTGTCCTCATAGAACTTCATTCGCCCCTCAATTTGAGATATGTAGCCCTGAGCGAATGAAAGTTGAGATCGGAGGGAAGCTGCTTCATGACCCATCCTCTCGACCTCTTTACCCAGGCGATGCGCCTTCTTCCGTATGATGTGCTAGTTCACTAGGCACTCCACGTTCAGGCTCATGGATCGGGTTAAGATATCATCAAGGTTATCCGGAGACAGCCTATCCCGATCTTCTTTAAGACATATAGAGGACGCCAAGACCTTGGCGAAACCAGGGTTCTCTCGAACCGTACGATTCTTCTCCAGTGAGTGGACTAAGACTTGGGCACCGCGGGAGAGGGTTCTCACGTTAGATTGAGAAGGACCCTCTTCTGTGCTCGGAGCAACTGGAGGAGGTGGAGGCGGCTCTTCCCGGCGAGGAGGGGATCGGACCACTTCTACGACCATCGGTCCCGAAGGTTGAGATGAGCCTTCCTGTATTTCCGCGGGCTCATGACCAGGTGTTTGAAGCAGCTCGGAGCGCTTTATCTCCCGTACCTTCCGAGAGATCTCTCTCTTTCGCTTTCGGCTTTCCTTAGAAGCTTCGCCGCTTGCCATACCTGCACAAAGAAGAGGTCAGTGAGATTGCTAAGGTCCAAAGATCTGAGATATAGAAAATACCGATGTCGAGAGCAGAGAGCTGAAGCCCGCGATCTTGACCGGTGACCAGCTGCATAGTCCAATGGTGTAGCTCGGCCGTCACGGCATCCAAACAAGAGAACTTCTCTCTGGATGCCTGTTCCTTCAACTCCATCACCATTGCACCCTCTTCCCTATTTAGGGCGATGTGCTTCATAAGCAAGGACTCGATGCAAACCACATGGGAAGCCCTCAAAGTTGTTCGGAATTTTGCTCCTCAGGATAAAGAAGCGGTTCTTCCAATTCTTCAGGGAGGAAGGTAGATCGGTAAAAAGCCCACAATGGGGTTTCGCCTGGAAGAACCAATACTCGTCGTCCTTGCGACAAGTTAGCCGATGCAGTTCAGCGAACACCTTAGCCGTGGCTCGAAGCCCTTTAGCTCGGCATAGGCCTCGGAAAGCTACCAAGATCCGCCACGAGTTCGGTTGAACTTGAGCAATGCACACTTGGTGATATTTCAAAACTTCTTTAAAGAAGTCGTCCAAAGGGAACCGCAAACCGGCCTTTAATTGTTCTTCGTAGACCATAATCATATCATTCTCCTCGAAGAAGTGATCGGCACGAAGATCGCCGTGACACTTAATCAATTCGTAGGAATCAGGCCGGATGTTGTACTCCTGGCTGAACGACTGAAGGTCGGTTTCTTGCAAGATTGACGGTAGCTCGTCCATGGGAAGATTTTCCCTCCCTGAAGAAGGCACATGCCTTGATGGTGCTGGTTGTCCTCGAGCTGGAGCGGAGATCCTAGGAAGTTCAGGCTGCACGCTTGGTCCGACTACCTCTACATCATCGGACGACCACGAGAACTGAATGGAAGGGGGGCTTACTGCTCTCTGACCTTCGGCACCGCTCATTTTCAAAGGAAACAGAAAATTTAAACTAAAAGAAAGATCAAAGCCCTTACCAGATTCTAATCAGTGTCAGAAGAATTTGAGAAAACGAGAGAATTTTGAAGTTGTTCGCAAGAGACTGAAAATGACATAAGAGAGTAACTGGCTAACCCCACCCCTATTTATACTCGTCCGAGCATTTAATGCTCGCGAGGTTCCAGGTAATGCATCGGATAGCGGGACTCGCCAGCTGTTCTGACACGTCTCGCGAATATTCCCAAGATTCCATAAAGAGATCGGCTAACTAAAGATCGGCAGATTAAGATAAACCTTTTGAATTGCAGATCGGTTTAGGGTCATTTAAATTAAAGGTCAGATCGGGTAAATACTTCAGAGATCGAAAAATAATTAATGCAATAATAATAAGATGATAATTGACAAAATAAAATCTTTATTTCCAAAAGATCAGATTACATCATTTGGGCGATCTCTAGAGATCGGATTGCATTAAAATTGGACTACATCATTTCGGTGATCTCTAGAGATCAGATTACATTGAAAATAAAATACATCATTTGGGCGATCTCTAGAGACCGGTGGAACATCCCATCTAAAGGCCTATGTCAAAGCCTAGTCTCGTGGCTGAGTCAAAAGATGTGGAGACCAGCTGTTGACATCGGATAGATGTACAGCTCAGATGGAGTGATTATGACTCCCATGAAGATAAGAGAAGTAGTCATCGATGTTACCACTCAAAACCGAGCCACTGTCGGAACACCCAGTGCGGGGAGGAGCCAGATGAACACCAAGGGGCAGTCGCTGGTGTTAAGGGGAATATTAGCAGTCTTCTCGCTTGAAATCAGTTCGCCATTTGAATCGGTCGAATGATTCGAGATCGGCACGATCAAGGTCCGCGACCCAGATCGGTTAATTAGTCCAGTTCTCTCACCATCATCAGATGAGGTCATTACGATTCTTCGATCACCGGGATCATAAATTTTCAGTCGGGGAATAAAAAGGTCCATCGGAAAAAGATCAAAAACCACAATCATGGCCGGAACAACTAGAGCAGGAAAGTAAGGAGGAAAAGAGGAAAATCAAATGGAGAAAATTTTTTGGTCAGGGGTATATATAGGGGGAGATCAAGCATTTATTGCTAAGCAGAAAACGAAGCGGACGTTTTGGGAATCGAGGGAAATTAATGCTTTGACCAGACCGGACCTAATTAAGGGGAGGACCGAAACGATACAGATCGGAAGAAGGGAGGTCGGTATAAAAGATCGGAGAAGGATCATGTTAAGAAGATCGAAAAAGAAGAGAGAGCAGAAAACAAAGAGAATAAGGCGCCTACCGCTGTCATCATAATCAGAGCCGAGGTAGTTAAAGCGTTGCAGGAGAAATCTCAACCGCACGCCCCAGAATCGCCCGTATTTCTGACATGCGTACGTCAAGACAGCGCTGTACATCCTAATCTCCACCATTAATCTTACTTGTAAGGATGAGCTCGGAGCCCTCGGATCGAAGAAGAAAATGACAAGATCAGCGCCTTTCATTCCCAGCCCTCGGATCGCCCCGGACAAGAGAATTTAGGACCGTCAGATTAGAAGAAGAAAATGACAAATATTCTGAAGGGGATCTCAGCCGTCCGTTCTGATCCTCTTTAATTCCTGAACCTCAGATCATGTCCTTCGAATTCCTGACCCTCCATCTCCCTTAAAATAGATCCTGACCCTTCATGGGGAGCACCCGGTTCCTATAAATACCTGCATGAAAACTGTTTAAGAAACGGGCAAAAAAGGAGAAATAGTTACTATAGTGGAAGAACTCTGAAATTTAATTCAGTTCGTTACTCTGCTGTTTTTAAGTTTTTGATAAGGAAAAACTTTTGAAACCAGTTTTCCGAAGTGTTTTCTTGCAAAAGGGATTCTTGAAATACTGGAACTCTCCATTTTCAGTTCTTTCATTATCCTGTGACGCCCTTATTTTCAGTTCTTTGTCATCTTTGTTTCCATTCTTATTCCCCAAGCTCAACTTGCTTGTATAAACTTGACTGCCGTTTAGCGAAGCATTTTTCGTTTCTAGGAGAGCTTCAGCCTTCAAGCTAAACAGCTTGTGCCCCTATTACGTTCTGCGATTAGTTTAGTAGATTCGGCTCCTCACAGGTGAGTGTTTATATCTCTGTTTCACTAAAAGCTCTTTTTATTTTACGCATTTCCTTTACTTTTATGTTCGTAATCTTCGCCAAGTTTCTATGGTGTAATGAAGGTTATTCCCGAAGTTTACTTTCTTTGTCAATTGGTCCATTCTTTTGTTAAGCTTTGCTACTTCTAAATGCGAAAGTCCTCATCTCAAGTAGCGTATAAGTAGTTCGGTAAAATGTAGGTAGTCGTGTCTTAAGTGCTTCTTTAAAATAGAAAGCCTGAG